>NC_091322.1:13490264-13567764 GCF_038502225.1 Cherax quadricarinatus
AAAAGAGAAGAAATAAATACATGAGATAAGATATAGGGCATGATTCTAGCAGTTTATAAAAGTATGACAGGTAGACTTCTGGATGTTCATGTTTTTAGAGGGATGACAGATATATCAGATATAGTGGTAGCATTTATGGATTTAGAAAAGACATATGGATGAGTGGATAGGGGATCATTGTGGCAGATGTTGCAAATCTGTGGAATAGGTGGTATGTTACTGAAAGCAGTAAAGAGCTTTTATGTAGAGAGCAAGGCACAGGCTAGGGTATGTAGCAGAGAGAGAGAGAGAGAGAGATTATTTTACAGTTACTTGAGCCTTAGACAGGGATGTGTGATGTCACTGTGGTTGTTTAACATATTAATGAATGGGGTTGTAAAAGAAGTGAACACTGGGGTGGTAAGACACATGTGCAACAGTTAGGTATCTTTATTCTGAAATGTTTTGCCTACACAGTAGGCTTCTTCAGTCGAGTACAGAAAAGTTGGTAGAAGCAGTAAAGATCTGAAGACAATGTAATCAGTTCATCACCCTTGAAAATGTAGTTTTGAGGTGGTCAGTCCCTCAGCCAGGCTCAAAACTACATCTTCAAGGGTGATGGACTGATTACATCATCTTCACATCTCTACTGCTTCTACCAATTTTTCTGTATCCGACTGAAGAAGCCTACTGTGTAGACAAAACGTTTCGGAATAAAGATACCTAACTGTTGCACAGGTAGAGCCTTGAGGTATCTGCGGGGAGAAAGAACTTTATCCATGGAGGCAAAAAAAAACGGGAATGTACCATAGAATAGTAGTACCAACACTTTTGTATGGGTGTGAAATGGGTTTTGAATGTTGTAATGAGGAGAAGGCTGGAAGCAGTAGAGATGTGTTTGAAGGTAGTGCATGGTGCAAACATTGTGCTGAAAATTCAGAGCTTGGAGACTAGGAGGAGATGTGGAGTTACCAGAAGTATTTTTCAGAGGGATGAGGAGGGCAAGTTAAGATTTTGGCGATTTAGAGGATATATAATAATATGAGGGCAAAGGAGAGGGGGTAAAGGGGTTTTGAGTGATAGGGGCTTGGGCATGCAACAGGAATATACGAGAATTTTAAATAGGTGTGAGTGGAGGCAAGTGGTTTTTATGATTTAGTGTGCTGTTGGAGTATAAGCAAGGTAACATTTATAAAGAGATTCAGGGAAACAAGTTTGCTGGACTTGAGTTGTGGAGGTGGAAAATAGAATGCTGGCACTCTGGAGGAGGAGTGGGAATGCTGAAGTTTGGAGGGACATGTGACCTGTGATACTGATGCCCACAAGACAGAACAGTGATTGAGTGAGTGATAGGGAATTTTTTTTCTTTGACGGGTCACCTCACTTTGGTGGGAGACTGTCAGAATGTTAAAAAGCATAAACATTCATGTAGTCTTTGTCTTGTTTTCAAAATTATTTTTTGTGTGCAGTTTTTAAGCTTTTCATTATTAACATGATAAATACACTGGAACCTCTGTTTTTGTCATTAATTCATTCCAAAAAGTCTGACAAAAACTGAAGCAATATTTCCCATAAGAAATAATGTAAATACAATTAATCTGTTCCAGACACCCAAAAATATTAACAAAAAATACATTTTATAAAGAATAACTATATTTTTACATACAGAAAACAATGAGAAATAAATATAAATGACTAATGAAATGGATAAATTAACATATAACATCACTTTTACCTTTATTGAAGACTCTTGTTGGTGTATAGAAGATGGTGAGGAGGGGAGAGGGAGGAGAAGTTATCTCTACCACCATCACTACTACCCTCTACCACAATTACTACCACCCCCTACCACAATCACTACCACCCCATACTGCAATTAATACCACCCTCTACTGCCATCACAATCACTACCACCCTCTACCACCATCACTACCACCCTCTGCCACCATCACTACCACCCTCTACCACCATCACTACCACCCTCTACCACCATCACTACCACCCTCTACCACCATCACTACCACTCTCTACCACCATCACTACCACTCTACCATCATCACTACCACCCTCTACCACCATCACTACCACCCTCTACCACCATCTCTACCACCCTCTAGCACCATCACTACCACCCTCTACCACCATCACTACTACCCTCAGGGCAGGCTAACAAGTTCGGTACAGCGGACCACTGTCAACTCGATGAAAACCGAGGTGATGAACGATAACTGGTACAAATTTTGACGAAAAAGTCGTCAGAAACCGAATTCAACGAAAACCAGGGCAAACGAAAACCGAGGTTCCATTGTAATCAAATATAAAACAGGAAAATAATTCATCTTTGTTGCTACATTAATGCCATATGTCTTTACTGATAGTTTTAACTTTTGCTTTACATTATTTTATTATATATATTTTCCTCAGGCTGAGAAATCACTTTACACGATGAATCCAGTGACTGAAACTCCAGAGTCCCAAGTCAATGGAATGACAACCACTACTGTACCTCCTGGCTCTGCCCTTAAGGCCAAGAGTAGACCAAGGAAAGGTAAATGAATGAATGCAAATATACAGTAGTACCCCGAGTTTCGGCCATAACTCGTTCCAGAAGGCTGTTCAAGTGCCATTACCAAACGAATTTGTTCCCATAAAGAATAATGTAAATTAGATTAATCCGTTTCAGACCCCCAAAAATGCACTTACAAAAGCACTTACAATAATACACTTACATAATTGTTCGAGTTGGGAGTTGTACGAAACTCGGGGTACCACTGTAGTTTGTTTGTAATACTTTATTTAAAAATATACATTAGAACCCTAACTTTCAAATTTCAGTTATGAACCCTCTTGCACTTGTTAACATGGCACTTTAGCACCAATTTATTTGTTATGAATGCTGATCTGCAAACCAAAAAAATTTCTGAAATTATTTTTTTCATTATTTTTCATCAAATTCATTCATGTATGTTCATTATATATAGTCATGAGCGGGGGTTCATGTTAGTTTGGTTATGATTTGATTGGTCAAGATTTGTAGATTTAATAATTACAATTTTGTTGAATTATAAGGACAATATTGTCTTTTTCCTCCATTAGTTTTTCACCATATACAGTACTACATTGATTTTTTATATTCATGTTAGGCATGTGTAGTGGGTTCACAGTTGTTTGAAAGAGATCAGTCAGGTATACTCTAGATTTATTAATGTCTTTGTTGTGTTGTGCATTGTCTTCATTGTTCTGTGCACATGAAAATAGTTGATGTGCAGCTACTCAGGCAAAAGCTTATACTACATTCTACCTTGCCACACATGACCAGATACCTTCTACACTTACCCTAACCCTCCCTGCCACACTCATGACCCTGGCATGTGTTAATCCACCTTACAACCCTCCCTCCCTCCCTCCCACAATAATGACACATGTGTTTACCCACACCACAACCCTCCCTCCCACAATGATGACACGTGTTTACCCAACCACAACCCTCCTTGACATATTATGCTACTTCTTGGGTATGTACTTTCCTCACCACAACCTTCCCACACTACTCGCTAGACACTCCTCCCTCTGCCACAGCAGTGTGGATATAAAAACTGTACAGTCATGTAAGATGGGAGAAAGAGTGGGAGTGAATAGGAGAGTGGAAGTGAGGGAGGGAATAGGAGAGAGGGTGGTTAGGGAATTGGAGAGGGAGAGATGGGAATGAGGTAAGGGAGAGTGAGAGATGGACTCATCTGAGTACTGTGCTTTGTATTAAATTTCATTGTTGAAAGAATACAGTTCATGAAATTGGATATGGATTATTATGGTTCAGGATGCATCTCTAATTATAACCAGTATGTTTGTGGGACAATAAGACATTTGAGTTGTAAATGATTTTCAGGAATTCTTTAGAGTTATAAGTGGAAATCTACTTTATTATTATTATTTGTGATAAAGTCATTTCTTTGTCTATTATTTCATTAAACTATTTCATGATATTTATATTCCTCCTCATTGAACTAAACTATTTTTTTTCTCATATTCTCTATAGTGGAACATTGAAAGTTTGATTCAGTTAAGGCTGAGGTTTTGCGAGCTTTTGCCCTATATAACAAAACCAAATGGAAAAATATCAAGGAAATTTTAAAAGCAAAAGCTTATGTAAGTGTATTTTTGTAAGTGCTTTTGTAAGTGTATTTTTGGGGGTCTGAAACGGACTAATCTAATGTATGTATGTTATTCCTTATGGGAACAAATTCGTTCGGTATTGGCACTTGAACAGCCGTATGGAATGAATTTGGTTCATAACTCGAGGTACCACTGTAATTCAAACAGCATAAAAATTGAGACTAACCACTGCCTGTTGTTCTTATGTTCTTGTAAAGTGTAAGCACACCATATAATTTATGCATTAAGGTTATTTAAAAGGAGAGACTTTCAGTTTTTCTTTTAGGCCTCTCTGCCTCAGTGGGATATGGCCGGTTTGTTGAAAGAAGAAGTAAGGTTGTTGTTCTTTCAACACACCGGCCATATCCCACCAAGGTGGGGCAGCAAAAAGAAAAAAAAACGAAAATTTCTCCTTTTACATTTAGTAATACAGTGGAACCTCAGTTTTTTTCATCAATTCGTTTCAGAAAGTCTGACGAGAACCGAATTCGACGAAAACTGAAGCAATATTTCCCATAAGAAATAATGTAAATACAATTAATCCGTTCCAGACACCCAAAAGTATTAACAAAAAATACATTTTATAGGGAATAATTGTAGTTTTACATACAGAAAACAATGAGAAATAAATATAAAGGACTAATGAAATGGATAAATGAACATTTAACATTACTTTTACCTTTATTGAAGACTCTCGTTGGCATATAGAAGACAGCGAGGAGGGGAGAGGGAGGAGAGGTTATCTCTACCACCATCACTACCACCCTCTGCCACCATCACAATCACTACCACCCTCTACCACCATCACAATCACTACCACTACCACCATCACTACCACCCTCTTCCATCACAACCACTACCACCCTCTACCACCATCACTACCACAATCACTTCCTCCCTCTACCACCATTACTACCACCCTCTACCACCATCACTACCATCCTCTTCTACCATCACTACCATCCTCTTCTACCATCACTACCACCCTCTACCGATGAGAAACAAAGCCAGACTGACTCAGAATGCGTGGGATGCTTTGTGTGAGCGCGGGCGGACTCGTATGGTATGGCAGACCACTGTTAACTCAAGGTAATGAACGAGAACTGGGACAAAATTTTGAGGAAAAAAGTCGTTGAAAACCAAATTCGACGACAACCATGGCAAACAAAAACTGAGGTTCCACTGTATATACAGGAAAAAGGTTTACTAGCCCCTTGCTCCTGGCATTTTAGTCGCCTCTTACGACACGCATGGCTTACGGAGTAAGAATTCTGTTCCACTTCCCCATGGAGATAAGAGGAAATAAGCAAGAACAAGAACTAGTAAGAAAAGTAGAAGAAAACCCAAAAGGGTGTGTATATGCTTGTATATGCTTGTACATGCATGTGTAGTGTGACCTAAATGTAAGAAGCAGCAAGATGCACCTGAAATCTTGCATGTTGGTGAGACAGAAAAAAGACACCAGCAATCCTACCATCATGTAAAACAATTACAGGCTTTCATTTTACATTCACTTGGTAGAATGGTAGTACCTCCCTGAGTGGTTGCTGTCTACCAACCTACTAGCATATGACAGTAGTACCTCCCTGGGTGGTTGCTGTCTACCAGCCTACTACCTAGGTGAAGTAAGGTTATGAAGTGGAATATCAGTGTTATATACTGAAACTCATTCAGAAATATAAAATGTTCCAGCACTCCTTGTGGCCCGGTGGCCTGGTGGCTATAGTTCCCGCTTCACACACGGAGGGCCCGGGTTCAATTCCTGGCAGGTGGAAACATTTCAACGCGTTTCTTTACACCTGTTGTCCTGTTCACCTAGCAGCAAATAGGCACCTGGGTGTTAGTCAACTGGTGTGGGTTGCATCCTGGGGTACAAGATTGAGGATTCCAATGGAAATAAGTTAGACAGTCCTCGATGACACACTGACTTTCTTGGGTTATCCTGGGTAGCTAGCCCTCTGGGGTTAAAAATCTTATCTTATGCAGTATACTGTACTTACAACATATTACTGCAGATTTTACCAATGTGTTGGGTAAGGTTAATAGGCAAAATTTCAGTGAACACTGAATTCTTTAAAAATTTATATTGATGTTCAACATTGTAATATCTGCCCACTTGAAAACTCACATCGTAACTCTCACCAGTATTGTAATTATGATATGCTTTTCCATGCTCTAGTATATACACAAGGGTTTAGTAAGTAAGTAAGTAAGTTTATTCAGGTATACACAAATACAGTTACATAGAATTATCATACATAGCAGCATATGTGTAGAGAACCTAGGATAACCCAAAAAAGTCAGACAGAGTGACTTATTTCCATTGGGGTCCTTTTACCTTATTATTATAATATAAAGGTTATAATATTTTCTTATTATTCTACAATGAAGATAACATCTTATTATCATACTAAAAAGACTATCTACAACACGAGGGTCATTAAGACTATCTACAATACGAGGGTCATTACTAGGAATATGGTAAAATTTACACGTATGTTAGCTAAAAAATAGAAAATCATTCCCCTCCCTTTCTGTAGCTACATTCATCAGACACCTTTTGGCACTCTTCTTGAACTGGTTCATGCTATGACTGGCTTTGACATGTGCAGGCAGTCTGTTCCATTCCTTTATTGCTGTACAATAAAAGGTGTTTGAAGCCTGTCCAATGACTGTGGGTACTACAAAGTTGTGCTCTCTCCCCCTAGTACTATGATTGCTTTGGTTCCCAACCTTGACAAAATTGACAGCAAGATATTCTGGACATTGTTTGTGAGCAATTTTATAAACATGATTTAGCTTCAGTTGTTTTACTCTGTCTTCAACATTCAGCATATCCAACTGCTGTAATTCATCCTGGCCTACATGTTCTCTTGGTCCCAGCCCCAGAATGAATCTTACGATTTTGTTCTGGGTGATTTGCAGTCTATCTTTCAGTTTTTTTGTCAAGGCAGAGTACCAAGAAGAGCAAGCGTAATCCATATGGCATTGTATAAGGGCTAGACATAGGGTCCTGCGAGCCTCAGTAGGTAGACACTGTGCTTGTCTATACAGGAACTTCAGTCTGGCATTCGCTTTCTTTACTACACTGTTCCCTATCAATTCTCCTGACATGCATGGGTCAAAGGGGATTCCCAAATATTTTACTGATGAAACCAAAGTGATGGGCTCCCCATTACATTGAACATTAAAATTATTTACCCTTCTCAGTTTATGTTTTGTGCCAAAGAGAATGGCTTCAGTTTTCCCTAGGTGTAATGATAGTTTGTTGTCTACTAACCATTTGCTGCAGGACTCCAGTTCCAGTGTTAAAACATTAGCAATATCTTGTGGGTCTTTACCTGACACTAACAGAGCACTGTCATCTGCATACAGTAGGAGTTTGCACTTGACACTGATAGGCATATCATTGACATAACATAAGAATAATAAGGGACCCAGAATACTACCTTGGGGAACTCCACATGTTATCGGCAGGGGTTCTGATTCTGTTTTGTTGATTTTGATTATTTGTCTCCTGTTGCTAAGGTAGGACTTAAACCAGTCTACAGAACCTATACCGATAGCTTGAAGTTTATTACATAATAAATTGTGGTTGACAGTATCGAAGGCCTTTTGCAGGTCTAAGGTTACCATACCTATGAGGTTCCATTTTGACATTTCAGTTCTCAGGTAATCCATCAGATTAATAAGGGAGGTGTCGGTTGAGTAGGATCTTCTAAAGCCCGATTGATAGCTATGGAGAATGTTGTTGTCATTAAGGTACTTAACTACTTGAGAATACACCGCCCTCTCTAGAATTTTAGATATTATACTGAGTATATTAACAGGCCTATAGTTGCTTACATCAGACCTACTATTTTTCTTGAAGATAGGAGTAACTCTGGCCTCCTTGAACCCCTCCGGTACGGTATTAGTGGTGATTGATAGATTTATTATGTGAGCAATAGGGATTGACAGTTCAGAAGCACCATCTTTTAGGAACTTAGACGGGATGTTATCAGGGCCTGTGCTCTTAGTTGGGTTTAACCTGCTTAGTTCTTTTTGAATAAAGTCATGAGATACACTTACTAGTTGACAACTGTTTGGGGTTACCCCTTTATTGGTATAGTATGTTTGAAACTTATCAGAGTCTGTGTTAAAGGTATATGATGCAGCTGGTAGTTTACTTACTAGTGTTGATGCAACAGATGTGTAGTAGGAATTAAAGCAATTTGCCACCTTAGATGTTTCGTGGCATACCTCATTATCAATAGTGAGTACTATGTTAGACCTATCTACTGGCTTATGGCTATACCCCAACTGTTTTAGTTGTTGCCAGAGCTTTCTGGGGTTATGCTTATACTCTTCAATTTTTGAGCAGTAGTGCTTTACCTTTGCTCCTTTTATAAGTCTCTGTACTCTGTTCCTCACCCTTTGGAATTCATTTAGTGCTGCAATATCCTGTCTGTTTGCTTTAAATCTTTTTAGCAGCTGGTCTCTGAATTTCATATTATCTAATATCTCGGTATTCATCCAGGGTTCAGTTCTTCGTTTAATCCTAACCTCTTTAACTGGTGCAATATTATCAAGCATGGTAGTGAACATTGTTTTGAATTTTTCCCAGGCATCGTTTACGTCCGTGCAACTTGTTATCTCTGTCCAGTCACAATTGTGTAGCCTATTTACCAGTGTTTCTTTACTGTAGTTTCTAGTTGACCTCGTTTTTATTGTCCTTTGTAGGCCTATCCTATCCCTAGTGATTTTCCTGGTGCAGTAAATGATGAAATGATCACTAAGACCTATGGTAATGACGCCTGACTGACTAATGTTCTCAGAGCGGTTACAAAGTATGTGGTCAATTAGGGTGGCTGAGAACTGTGTGATCCGGGTTGGAGTATTAATTAGTTGAGTGTAACTATTTAATCCTAGAATTTGCTTATACCTTTTGCATAGCCCGTTATTTTGCTGCTGAAAACAGATATTGAAGTCGCCCATTATTATTGTCTCGCAATTGTTTTCAACTCCGGACAAGACTCTGGAAAAGTCTTCTAAGAACTGGTCCTGGGTAGGAGGGCGGTAACTAGTTCCTACTAAGATGGGTTTGGTCTTAGGAAGCAGCACTTCAAACCATAGAATCTCCAGTTTATTGCTATTTAAATCAGGTCTTGGGTTGTAAGCTAAGTCATTTCTAATGTAGGCACATACTCCACCACCCTTTCTGTTCCTATCTAAGCGTTTTATATTGTAACCATCTATTTTGACCTCGTCATCAGTCACCGTATCATCCAACCAAGATTCAGAGATGGTTATAACTGCCGCCCTAATTTTGTTAGCTAGAATCCTAATCTCTGCCAATTTAGGAAGAAGTGATCTTGCATTGACATGAATAAAGTGAAGGCCTGTTTTCATAAAACAATCATAATCATCATTATATGGCAATGGGTCATTTGTATTAAAATTAGGTAAATCAATGTCATCACTGCTAAAGGGTAACTGTGCCAAAGTGCATTTGTTACACACAAAATGAATTCTGGCACCGTTGCTATAATTGTACATACATCCATCATGCACCCACCCCTTACACATTTTACATAAGGTGCCTTTTCTGTTTTTCATGCGTACTTTAGTACAGTGTATGCACCTGTTTGGTAGTGTTTGAGATAATAATGGCTGTATTGTCTCACATTGACCTATGTATGTATTACAGCCTGTACCCCCCTAATGCCTGCCATTTTCACTCTTCGCTCTTTTACTCATATACAATAATATTTATTTCTCTTTTCCAGTCCCTAGTACACTTAGTATCTACTTTAGCAATCACCACTGAATTACTAGTAAAATTTCCTCTTCAAAACCCTCTTCACTGCTCACTTTTCCCTTAACTTCACTCAACCCTTACAGTTAAACCCTTATTACACACTCCCCTTCCCATCTCACTTCACAGTCTGGCTTCCCCAATTAACTTCTAACTCCTTTCCATTCTGGTAGACCAGAAAGGTTTAATCCATGGTTTTATCCTTCCAAATCCCCCTCAATTCCATTTATCGGGGGTTGTGTGGTGTTGTTGACTGCCTGACCTGTTCTGCTGTCTCAGCCATTTTTAAAACACTGAGGGGAGTAACGCCACCTACAACCTGACTTTCCTTGAGTTTATAGATATATTTGGCGTTTTCTGCTATGATTCTCTCACTGTACACTGGTCAGCTGAATATAGGTCAGCTACTAAAACATTAACCTTGACTGTTTAACTATTCACTTCTTTCTCACGACTGGCACTGAGGGATATCCGACCTATAACCTTGGAGTTTTGTACTGTTGATTTGACGATGTCTCCTGTGTTTCCCTCTCGTTAGCACTGGTACAGGTGATATGATGGTGGTACAGATATGATGCTACTGTCAACAGATGAACGTCAGTAAAGATGAGAATTTCACTTCGCTAGTTGTACGTCTGGCAGTAGCGGCTGTTTGGATGCCGGTCAGCCATGTTTAAATGCTCAATTCTTTCCCTCGTTTGGCACTGAAGAAAAAAGTCCTACAGACCTGTCATTTCCTTGGAGATTTAGTTGATCAGGTTTTCTGCCATGTTGTCTTCCCGTTAAACACTGGTGCAGTTGATATGGAGGTCAGTTATTTCATTGTAGTGGAAAACATCTCATGTCTGGTTCACGTCTGGCAGCAGGTCTGGTACTTGAATGCCGGTCCCTCTTTTGTCATATTTAGTCTATTTCATTGTCGTCACCGTCAGTTTTTATGTCACTATAGGTTCCAAAAAACGTCAGAACCTCCTGTATAGAGTCAGAAAACTTAAGCGGGAGAATAATGACACAATACAAATATTGTCATATATGCTGTTTTGTAGTTACTGTTTGATGAGGGGAAATACAAGCAAAAAAACACTGCAAAGAAGGTAACATTTGCCTGCAGGGTGCTTGCATGGCTAATAGCCCAGCATATATTTCAACATATGTATATGCTGTTAGGTAAGACACATATGCAACAGTTAGGTATCTTTATTTTGAAACGTTTCGCCTACACAGTAGGCTTCTTCAGTCGAGCACAGAAAAGTTGATAGAAGCAGAAGAGACGTAAAGACGATGTAATCAGTCCATCACCCTTGAAGTTTTGAGGTGGTCAGTCCCTCAGTCTGGAGAAGAGTATTGTTTCCATAGTCTGAAACAATATGGAGTTGAAGTGACAGGATGGAGCCTTGTATACCGCCAGGAGGTGAGATGAAGGCCAAGATGGAGCCTTACATACTGCCAGGAGGTGAGATGAAGGCCAGGATGGAGCCTTACATACTGCCAGGAGGTGAGATGAAGGCCTTCATCTCACCTCCTGACTGACCACCTCAAAACTTCAAGGGTGATGGACTGATTACATCGTCTTCATGTCTCTTCTGCTTCTATCAACTTTTCTGTACTAGACTGAAGAAGCCTACTATGTAGGCGAAACGTTTCGAAATAAAGATACCTAACTGTTGCATATGTGTCTTACCTAACAACCTGTCGGTATTTTATACCACTTTGATGTTCATATGTTCATAGGTAGTAGGTTGGTAGACAGCAACCATCCAGGGAGGTACTACCGTCCTGCCAAGTGAGTGTGAAACAAAAGCCTGTAATTGTTTTACATGATGGTAGGATTGCTAGTGTCTTTTATCTGTCTCATAAATATGCAAGATTACAGGTATGTCTTGCTACTTCTACTTATAATTAGGTCACACTACACATACATGTACATGTACATGTTTATTTATAGACACTCATCTGAGTTTTCTTTGATTTTATCTTAATAGTTCTTGGTCTTATTACTTTTCCTTTTATATCCATGTGGAAGTGGAATAAGAATCTCTCCTCCGTAAGCCATGCGTGTTGTAAAAGTCAACTAAAATGCCGGGAACAATGGGCTAGTTACCCCTTTTCCTGTAATAATTACTGAAAAGAATAAGAAGAAAATTGTCAAAATGAGAAGTCTGAATGTGCATGGATGTTGTGCAAATGATAAGAAAGAGATGATTGTGGATGTTATGAATGAGAAGAAGTTGGATGTCCTGGCTTTAAGTGAAACAAAGCTGAAGAGGGTAGGAGAGTTTCAGTGAAGAGGAATAAATGGGATTAGGTCAGGGGTTTCAAATAGAGTTAGATTTAAAGAAGGAGTAGCAATAATGTTGAAGGATAAGTTATGGCAGGAAAAGAGGGACTATAAATGTATTAATTCAAGGATTATGTGGAGTAAAATAAAGGTTGGATGTGAAAAGTGGATTATAGTAAGCGTACATGCACTTGGAAAAGAGAGAAGTGTAGAGGAGAGAGAGAGATTTTGGGAAATGTCGAGTGAATGCGTGGGGAGTTTTGAACCAAGTGTGAGAGTAATGGTGGTTGGGGATTTCAATGCTAAAGTGGGCAAAAATGTTGTGGAGGGAGTAGTAGGTAAATTTGGGGTGCCAGGGGTAAATGAAAATGGGGAGACTTTAATTGAGCTATGTGTAGAAAGAGGTTTGGTAATAAGTAATACATATTTTATGAAGAAGAGGATAAATAAATATAAAAGGTATGATATAGCACGTAATGAAAGTAGTTTGTTAGATTATGTATTGGTGGATAAAAGGTTGATGGGTAGGCTCCAGGATGTACACGTTTATAGAGGGGCAACTGATATATCGGATCATTATTTAGTTGTAGCTACAGTTAGAGTAAGAGGTAGATGGGAAAAGAGGAAAATGGCAACAACAAGTAAGAGGGAGGTGAAAGTGTATAAACTAAGGGAGGAGGAAGTTTGGGTGAGATATAAGCAACTATTGGCAGACAGGTG
The DNA here is from genome assembly GCF_038502225.1 of Cherax quadricarinatus. Lineage (NCBI taxonomy): Eukaryota > Metazoa > Arthropoda > Malacostraca > Decapoda > Parastacidae > Cherax > Cherax quadricarinatus. Next base: position 13,503,191 of record NC_091322.1, read on the forward strand.
GACTGGTGCAAGTATGAGTAGGGGGGGGGGTTGAAGAGGGTTGGAATAGTTTTAAAAATGCAGTGGGGCAGAAGTTTGTGGTTATAGGAGGGTGGGTGCAGGAGGAAAGTGGAGTGACTGGTGGAATGATGAAGTAAAGGGTGCGATAAAAGAGAAAAAGTTAGCTTATGAGAGGTATTTACAAAGCAGAAGTGTTATAAGAAGAGTAGAGTATATGGAGAGTAAAAGAAAGGTGAAGAGAGTGGTGGAGAGTGCAAAAGGAGAGCAGATGATAGAGTGGGAGAGGCACTGTCAAGAAATTTTAATGAAAATAAGAAAAAATTTTGGAGTGAGTTAAATAAGTTAAGAAAGCCTAAGGAACAAATGGATTTGTCAGTTAAAAACAGAGTAGGGGAGTTAGTAGATGGGGAGATGGAGGTTTTGGGTAGATGGCGAGAATATTTTGAGGGACTTTTAAATGTCGACGAAGAAAGGGAGGTGGTAATTTCATGCACTGCCCAGGGATCATGACAGAAAAGTTAAAAGCAGGGGGGGATATAGTGTTGGAGTGGTTCGTATTTTTGTTTAATAAATGTATGAAATAGGCGAAGGTACCTAGGGATTGGCGGAGAGCATGTATAGTCCCTTTTTATAAAGGGAAGGGGGACAAAAGAGATTGTAAAAATTATAGAGGAATAAGTTTAATGAGTATACCAGGAAAAATGTACGGTAGGGTTATAATTGAGAGAATTAGAGGCAAGACAGAATGTAGGATTGCGGATGAGCAAGGAGGTTTTAGAGTGGGTAAGGGATATGTAGATCAAGTGTTTACATTGAAGCATATATGTGAACAGTATTTAGATAAAGGTAGGGAAGTTTTTATTGCATTTATGAATTTAGAAAAGGCATATGATAGAGTGGATAGAGAAGCAATATGGCAGATGTTGCAAGTATATGGAATTGGTGGTAAGTTATTAAATGCTGTAAAGAGTTTTTATGAGGATAGTGAGGCTCAGGTTAGGGTGTGTAGAAGAGAGGGAGACTACTTCCCAGTAAAAGTAGGTCTTAGACAGGGATGTGTAATGTCACCATGGTTGCTTAATATACTTATAGATAGGGTTGTAAAAGAAGTAAATGCTAGGGTGTTCAGGAGAGAGGTGGGATTAAATTATGGGGAATCAAATACAGAATGGGAATTGACACAGTTGCTTTTTGCTGATGATACTGTGCTTAGGGGAGATTCTAAACAAAAATTGCAAAGGTTAGTGGACGAGTTTGGGAGTGTGTGTAAAGGTAGAAAGTTGAAAGTGAACGTAGAAAAGAGTAAGGTGATAAGGGTATCAAATGATTTAGATAAAGAAAAATTGGGGAGGAGGAATATGGAAGAAGTGAATGTTTTCAGATACTTGGGAGTTGACGTGTCAGCAGATGGATTTATGAAGGATGAGGTTAATTATTAATCATAGAATTGATGAGGGAAAAAAGGTGAGTGGTGCGTTGAGGTATATGTAGAGGCAAAAAACGTTATCTATGGAGGCAAAGAAGGGAATGTATGAAAGTATAGTAGTACCAACACTCTTATATGGGTGTGAAGCTTGGGTTGTGAATGTAGCAGCGAGGAGACGGTTGGAGGCAGTGGAGATGTCCTGTCTAAGGGCAATGTGTGGTGTAAATATTATGCAGAAAATTCGGAGTGTGGAAATTAGGAGAAGGTGTGGAGTTAATAAAAGTATTAGTAAGAGGGCTGAAGAGGGGTTGTTGAGGTGGTTTGTTCATTTAGAGAGAATGGATCAAAGTAGAATGACATGGAGAGCATTTAAATCTGTAGGGGAAGGAAGGCAGGGTAGGGGTGATCCTCAAAAAGGTTGGAAGGAAGGGGTAAGGGAGGTTTTGTGGGCGAGGGGCTTGGACTTCCAGCAGGCACGCGTGATTGTGTTTGATAGGAGTGAATGGAGACGAATGGTATTTGGGACATGATGATCTGTTGGAGTGTGAGCAAGATAATATTTAGTGAAGGGATTCAGGGAAACCAGTTATTTTATATAGCCGCACTTAAGTCCTGGAAATGGGAAGTACAATGCCTGCACTCTAAAGGAGGGGTTCAGGATATTGGCAGTTTGGAGTGATATGTTGTGTATCTTTATACGTATATGCTTCTAAGTTGTTGCGTTCTGAGCACCTCTGCAAAAACAGTGATTATGTTTGAGTGAGGTGAAAGAGTTGAATGATGATGAAAGTATTTTCTTTTTGGGGATTTTCTTTCTTTTTGGGTCACCCTGCCTCGGTGGGAGATGGCCGACTTGTTAAAAAAAAAAAATGTATATGCTACGGATATTTACTTTTGTCTAAATGTTATGACACTTCTGGCCAATGACACACAACAAATGGATGTGGCAAGCAATGTGAAAAATACTTGAATAGTTCCCCTGGCTTTGTGGTTATGATTTATGTCATAACAGCAACAAGCTGTTAATGATAATATAAATTTGATAATGGTAAAAATGGAATATGTTTAAATCACTGATTAATCAAACAGTTCTAGTGCTTTGTAAGTAAAATAAACAAATAAATCATTTAGATTTTACCCCAGTATACATTGCTGATCAGGGCAGCAGTTAGCTGTTTTTTGTTTTAAGAGTAAGTTGCCTAGAAGCTGTAGGCAGATCTAAGGTTCTCTGAAGCAGGCTTTACCAGAGAGGATTACCAAATTTATTTGAAAGCTGACCACAGTTTATTTTAAAAGTATCAGGATTTCTTCAAGCTAATTCCTGAATTATTTTCAGAGTACTGAAATGAATATTTTTATTATGTTAACAGTGAGACCATGAAGTTTTGTTGTTTCACCATAGAAACATATTTGGATTATCATATGAATATAGTTAAAGACTTACCAAATCTCTGTATTCCATATAGTCTTCTTTCAACAAACTGGCCGTATTCCACTGACACAGGGTGGTTCAAAAAGAAAAATGAAAGTTACTCTTTTTAAATTTAGTAATGTATACAGGAGAAGGGGTCACTAGCCCCTTGCTCTTGGCATGCTAGTCGTCTCTTACAACACGCATGGCTTACAGAGGAAGAATTTTGTTTCATTTCCCCATGGAGATAAAAGGAAATAAACAAGAAGAAGAACTGATAAGAAAATAGAAGAAAGCATGAGGGGTACTCACCTAGTTGTGGCTGTAGGGGTCAAGTCATAGCTCCTGGCCCTGCCTCTTCACTGGAGTGTGTGTGTATATATATGTTGTACATACATGTGTAGTGTGATCTAAGTGTAAGTAGAAACAGGAAGACATGCCTGAAACCTTACATGTTTATGAGACAGAAAAAAGACACCAGAAATCCTACCATCATGTAAAACAATTACAGGCTTCCGTTTCACACTCACTTGGCTGGACGGTAGTACCTCCCTGGGTGGTTGCTGTCTACCAACCTACTACCTAGGAGTTCATATAGTCTCTGCATTATTTGTTCCTTATCAATGAATTGTACAGTAAACTCTTCTATAATGCAACATCACATATTGCAGTTTTGTGTAAATTTGAGTGAAAAGTGCATCCAAAATTGCATAGCAGATGAAGGCTTTGAGAGTACACTCCATAAGTACATAAACTTCAAGTTACTTGGAAGTATCTGAGTACTGTACACCATGATATTTTTCTTGCCAAATGTTTGGAAAGGCACATCTTCTCCTCTCCCCTACTGCTAACCATTCCTCCTACAGTTTTTTTTTTTTATCTGGTAGTGTTTGTGTGCCTTGCTGTTTTTATCACACAATTTTAGATACAGGTACCATCCGACTTACGGCTGAGCCTGGATCTGACCAACTGGTCATAAATCGAAATGGACATAAGTCAAACCTTGCTATTGAATATCAACATCACATTTTTGTAATGACTTTATTTTATTGTTTTATTTTGGTATTTCATTTTTTACTTTACTTTTTATGCTGTTAGTACTGTATTTTATACTGTAAGGTTTAGGATAAACACTGTGTACAACACAAACAGTTGTTTATTTCCCAGAAATTTGGCATAAAAAACATGGTCGTAAGTCGAGTGGTCATATGTCGAGCAGGTCGTAAGTCGGATGGCAGGTGTATTTTCTCTGGCATTTCCTCAGTAAGGAGTCCAGGAAATTGTCACTTCAGCAAGGACTGAGGCATAAGGGCTTTGAAGGTTATACATGAATGAGACAAATGAACTGTTAGAAGATGACAAAAAACCAATTGCAGAAGAAAAGCTGAAGTACATAATTCAATTCCCAGTTATGAGGAAATGAAACTGAAGATAAACAGTTAAGACTGCAACACTTATGTAGGCAATTCATGTTGTTGCTTATTTATGTAGTTACAAACACAAATAGTTGCAAAAAGGATACAAGCTATTTGGAAAACTACTAATTATGCAGAGCATTTCCACACACTTTCATGTCAAAAAGCAATCAGCATAAGGTAAGATAAACTGTAGAAATTTGTACTTGTAAAATATTTTAATGAAAACTGTTTTGTAAATTTGAAGGTCCCTGAAATGTAATCCAGTTTTTCTGAAATATTCTTCATTTTCCGTACCACTGATCTCCATAAGTTGCAGATTTTTAGTAATATGTTCCTTATGTTATGAGAGAATTTACTTCAGTATTTATTAAATAAATACAGGTTGATCATCACTAATCCGGCATCATCGGGAACTGTAGGGTGCCAGATTAGTGATTTTGCCAGATTACAGGGGTTAGGTTAGAATACACTTAACCCACTGGCAATATTTATGCATTGGCGATTTCACCCACTTTACACCTTATTTTTGACCCATTCCATTGTTCCTGTCTAACAAACTCATAGCTATTTCACTAGTATTCCTTCTATTCTGTCAATTAAGTACAGGAAAATGCCCATTTACCTATTTCAACTACCCAGTAAGGTGGTCAGAAATCGGTAATTTGGCCAATTTCACGCAGATTTCAAGAGATGTCACTTTCAAAATAGGGTCCAGAATAAACAGTGCAGACATTCCTGGCATTTCTGTTTCTGTAATATATCTTCCATTCTATCAAATGAGACCAAAAAAAACGATAATACAACCACATGAAAATACACCGCAAAGTCGCTGTTTTACACCAAAAGTATGGTCGCCATTTTTCTCATGCACTACGTGCTGCAGGATTTTTTTATATATGTATAGTGCACACTTACCACACAGACCTATTCTCTCATATGTAGGTCCAGATTTACTGGTCACAGCTTATCTGAGTGAGCTGAGCTCATGGCGACTGACAGTGGCTTCAAAACCACCTTATCTTTTATGGACAATGTATGATGTATGTGCTTTACACAATGAGAATCATTTCTTTTATTCGTTGGAACCATGGCTAGGGCTGAAAGTGAGCAGGTTATAACCCATAAATGGGGAAAAAGAAATTGGAAAAACTTATGAAGGAAGTAGCGCCACCAAACAGTAGTGGCAGGTTGGTGTGGGAACCCCGGAAATTTGAAAATATGCTAGCCGAAATTGTGCCGGGTTACTGATGGAACTGGATTACTGATTACAGGATTAGTAATGGCCAATCTGTATGTATTTGATTTTTTACTGATTAATTATTGTATGTTCCTGGCATATTATATGATATACCATTATATATTATTAGTTTTCTTTTACCTCAGCTCCTGAACTTCAGACAGTAGAGAGACGAAACTGGCTAATTCACTTGCATTATGTGAGGAAGGAATTTGACCTTTGCAAACATCTGATCCGGGAGCAGCTGGAGGAGACTCGTGGAATGTGCGAGTATGCTAACTATGTACAGGTAATAACTTTTGGCTTTTGTCTTTAGAACAGTTATTCATATGCTATGTTAATGTATGCAGTACAGTGGAACTTAAATTGTCGACTACATTACTTGTCGAACAAATCAGTTTTCAACTGAGGAATTCGAGAAAAGATGTCCTAGATTTCGTATATTTTCTTGGTTGTCGATTGACAACGTGAACGACTTGGGTCACATGCTCACTAACTCACATGCATAAACATCTCTTGAGATTTTGTTGTGCAAGAAAGATATATTACTGAAATAGATATGATTTTGATTGGTTTCATGACGAAAAGTACCTTGAAATTGAGCTCAAAGTAGCGGAAATGTTCGATTTTTGCCCATGTTCAAATGACATCACTGTCCAATATGTGTCCGACTGGCGGGTTTGATACGTGGTCACGAATGGGTTGACATTATTTATACAACTACAGTGGACCCCCGGTATTCGATATTAATCTGTTCCTGAGAGCTCATCGAATACCGAAAATATCGAAAAGCGAATCAATTTTCCCTATAAGAAATAGTGGAAATCAAATTAATCCGTGCAAGACACCCAAAAGTATGAAAAAAAAATATTTTACCAGATGAAATATTAAGTTTAATGCAATAGAATAATTACAATAACAATAGAATATAACAATAGAATAATTGACACTTACCTTTAATGAAGATCTGGTGATGATTGATGGGATGGGAGGAGGGGAGAGTGTAGATGGTGTTAGTGTTTAGAAGGGGAATCCCCTTCCATTAGGACTTGAAGTAGCAAGTCCTTTTCTGGGGTTACTTCCCTTCTTCTTTTAATGTCACTAGGACCAGCTTGAGAGTCACTGGACTTCTGTCGCACATATCTGTCCTTAGAGGCCTGTACCTCTCGTTCCTTTATGACTTTCCTAAAGTGGTTCACAACATTGTCATTGTACAGGTTGCCAACACGGTTTGCAGTAGCTGTGTCAGGATGATTTTCATCAAAAAAGGTTTGCACTTCAAGCCACTTTGCACACATTTCCTTAATCTTTGAAGTAGGCAACTTCTTCAATTTCTCTATCCCCTCCTCTGAAGCAGTTTCCTCAGGTCTGGCCTCTTGCTGTTGAAGATGATCTAGCAGCTTATCAGTGGTTAGTTCATCATTGTCCTCCTCCACAAACTCTTCCACATCCTCCCCACTAACCTCCAACCCCAAGGACTTCCCCAATGCCACAATGGATTCCTCAACTGGCATAGGATTTTCAGGGTTAGCCTCAATTCCTTCAAAATCCCTTTTGTCTACACATTCTGGCCACAGTTTTTTCCAAGCAGAGTTCAAGGTCCTCTTAGTTACTCCCTCCCAAGCCGTACCTATAAGGTTTATACAATTGAGGATATTAAAGTGATCCTTCCAAAACTCTTTTAGAGTCAGTTGAGTTTCTGTGGTCACTACAAAGCACTTTTGAAACATAGCTTTTGTGTACAGTTTCTTGAAGTTGGAAATGACCTGCTGGTCCATGGGCTGCAGGAGAGGAGTGGTATTAGGAGGCAAAAACCTGACCTTAATGAAGCTCATGTCCCCAGAAAGTCGCTCTGCCAAGTCTGTAGGATGACCAGGGGCATTGTCTAATACCAGGAGGCACTTAAGGTCTAATTTCTTTTCATTTAGGTAATTTTTCACAGTGGGGGCAAATGCATGGTGTAACCAGTCATAGAAAAAGTCCCTAGTGACCCATGCCTTACTGTTTGCCCTCCATAGCACACACAAATTAGCCTTGAGGACATTGTTTTTTCTGAACACTTTTGGAGTTTCAGAGTGATACACCAATAAAGGCTTCACTTTGCAATCGCCACTAGCATTGGCACACATCAACAGAGTAAGCCTGTCTTTCATAGGCTTATGTCCTGGGAGTGCCTTTTCCTCCTGAGTAATGTAGGCCCTGCTTGGCATTTTCTTCCAAAACAGGCCTGTTTCGTCGCAATTAAACACTTGTTTAGGTTTAAATTCTTCACTGTCTATGTACACTTTGAATTCCTTCACATATTTTTCAGCTGCTTTTTGGTCCGAACTGGCAGCCTCACCATGCCTAATCACACTATGTATCTATGTATGCCACTACGATTCTTAAATCTTTCAAACCAACCTTTTCTGGCCTTAAATTCACTCACATCAGCACTAGTTGCAGGCAATTTCTTTACCAAATTGTCATGCAACTGCCTAGCCTTTTCACAAATGATCGCTTGAGAGATGCTATCTCCTGCTATCTGTTCTTCATTTATCCACACCAATAACAGTCTCTCAACATTTTCTAACACTTGCGGTCGCTGTTTTGTAATCACAGTTGCACTTTTTGCAAGAACAGCTTCCTTGATTGCCGTTTTCCTGGTCACTATAGTAGAGATGGTTGATTGGGGTTTACTATACAACCTGGCCAGCTCCGGCACACGCACTCCACTTTCGTACTTTGCAATTATCTCTTTCTTCATTTCAATAGTCATTAGCACCTTTTTTCTCAAAGGGTTGGCACTAGAAGCTTTCTTGGGGCCCATGGTGACTTATTTTACAGAACCAAGCACCAAAAACAGTGATAATATGGAATGTACCGGATGTATCCTTAGATGCGTGCACACTGGCTGGCTTGTAAACACTGGCACACACTGGGCAGTTCAGGCCACACGTGGACACGTCTCGTACGAATCGCATCAAATACCGGGTTTTCGATTGGATACCGAGGCAAAATTTTTACTTTAAAATGCATCGAATACCAGATTTATCGAATACCGATGCCATCGAATACTGGGGGTCCACTGTATAACAATAATGCAGTAGTCTGCATAACAGTAAATCTAATATTTTTTTTTTTCTGAATAACAATTCAAAATGGAAAGCAGGCATAATATAAAAGGAGCCTGGAGACATGACTGATGAAGAGAGAAAATGTTATTTTAGTGCCAGGAATGTCTGCATTGTTTATTCTGGACCCTATTTTGAAATTGGCATCTCTTGAAATTTGTGTGAAATTGGCCATGTTACTGATTTCTGACCACTTATTAGGTAGTTGAAATTGGTAAATAGGCAGTTTCTTGTACTCAATCGACAGAATAGAAGGAATACTAGTGAAATAGCTATGAGTTTGGTAGACGGGATCAATGGAATGGGCCAAAAATTGGGTATAAAGTGGGTGAAATTGATGATGCGTAAATATTGCCGTTTGGTTAAATGTATTCTAACCTAATCACTCTGTAATCTGGCAAAATCACTAATCCAGCACCCTACAGGTCCTGATGATGCCGGATTAGTGATGGCCAACCTGTACCAAGAAACAGCCAATAAAACTATAAAAACCATCCTAGAAAACACCTAAAATTTGCTGTTTTAAACCAAACACAAAGTAAGAGTTTTGCTTTTCCCATTGCACACTGTGTGAGCCAAAATTTCTTTTTATACAATGCACACTTACCACACAAACCCATTCTCTCATGTCTAGGCTAAAATGTACCACTCACAGCTTATATGAGGGAGCTGAGCTCAAGGTATATTTCTACTTAAGGGACTCTAGCATCACTGACATAGAATTATGAATATGACAGTGAAAGGGTTAAGAGGTACTGTCAGCATAATACAGTATAATCAATCTGCTGCTGGTTTTACCTCTAACCATTTTCCAACATTGTACATCAACAGCAGTTATGTGCTTGTAACAAATAATTGTTAGAAGTTTGTACTGATACGTATAATGTACAGAATTTTAATAAACCAGTAATTATAGCCTTTTTCTTAGAGCAGCTTTGTCTTTTTACTAGTTTTTTAGGTGAAATTAAATTTAAATTTATATTGAAAAAACTGAATGTATGTATGTCTGTTTTATTCTGTGTCCATCAAGCTATTTACTCAACTAGACTAGTAAAGAGATATAGAGTGATTAATATTTATGATTGGATTTGGGAAAACTGGTTATCTTCATTTAAATACCTGAGGTGGAATGTACAGTGCATGCAATCTGAAAGTGGAGATATTGTAATTCAGAGGGGCCATTGGAACTATGATGTCGGCTTACTAATGACTTGAAAGCTGTTGAATGAATGATAGTGAGATTTCTTTTTCTGGGGGTCACCTTTGCTTTGTAGAAGGTAATCTTGGGTAATTTTTACTAAAATTTATGTGGATAAGCTGATTGGTTACTTTATCATTGATGTCTTTCATGGTCTTGCAGGGCTTGATACTGAGACAAGAAGGAAAGATCCAGGAGTCATTTGAGCTGTTTCAGTTGTGCAACATCCTCAACCCCAGCAGTGTTGAGAATATCAAGCAGATGGCTCGAGCTTTGTTAGTACAAACTTTCTCCAGTGTCTTGCTTTATAGAAATTAGTAGAGTAATTTGTTACAACACTGGGACCATAAACCCTGATGAATTATAGTACAGGTCGGCCATCACTAATCCAGCAATCAGTAATCCAGTTCTGTCAGTAATCTGGCACTAATTTCGGCTAGCATTACGTATTTCAAATTTCTGGGGTTACCACACCAACCTGCTGCTACTGTTTGGTGGCACTACTTGTTGCATAAGTCATTCCAATTTGTTTTCTCCATTTATTGTTATAACCTGTTCACTTTTAGCCTTTAGTCATGGTTCTAACGAATAAAGGAAATGCTTCTCGTTGTGTAAAGCACATACACCATACATTGTCAATAAAGATAAGGTGGCTTTGAAGCCACTGTCAGTTGCCATGAACTCAGCTCACTCACACAAGCTGTGACTGGTAAATTTGGGCCTACATATGAGAGAATAGGTCTGTGTGGTAAGTGTGCACGCAGTGCATAATGAGAAAAAACTGCAAATGTATTTTTGGTGTAAAGCAGCGAATTTGCAGTGTATTTTCATATGGTATTTATGGTTGTACTCTCATATTTTTGGTCTCATTTAATAGAATGGAAGATATATTATAGAAATAAATATGATTCTGATTGGTTTCACAATATAAAGTATCTTGAAATTGAGCTCAAACAGCAGAAATGTTTGATTTTTGCCTATGTTCAAGAGTAAACAAATGACGTCAATACATGTCCAACTGGCCAGTCTAATATGTGGTCATGAATGAGTTGACATTATTTATATAATTATTACAATAATGCAGGAGTCTGCATAACAGTAAATCTTCTGTTTATATGTGTGAATAAAAATTCAAAATGGAAAGCAAGTGTAATATAACAGGAGCCTGGAAATGTAACTAATGAACAGAGAAAATATATGTATTATTTTAGTGCCAGGAATGTCTACATTGTTTATTCTGGACCCTGTTTTGAAATTGGCATCTCTTGAAATTTGTGTGAAATTGGCCAAATTGCCATTTTCTGACCACTTTATTAGATGTTTTACTTAAATGGGCAGTTTCTTGTACTCAGTTGACAGAATAGAAGGAATACTAGTGAAATAGCTATGAGTTTGGTAGACTAGAACAATGGAATGGGCCAAAAATAGGGCATAGAATAGGTGAAATTGCCGATGCGTAAATATCGCCGTTGGGTTAAGTGTACTCTAACCTAACCACTCTGTAATCCGGCAAAATCACTAATCCGGCACCCTACAGATCTCTATCATGCCAGATTAGTAATGACCAGTCTGTACTGTAAAGTCTGAACTATGAGCAATATGTATTAAAATATACTTAAGGAAAGAGATGCAAAAATGCGCATCTTGTCAAATGGTATCATCAGTGGTCACTAGATTTAATGAGTTACATTGGGTGATGAATGAATATTAGAGATTAGTTTTTAAGCATTTCCTCTCCACTTTGCAGGTTGTGTATTTTTCTTCTTTATAGCACAGTACACTAATTGCACTACTGCACATTTTTACAGTTCACCTGTAAATAACACACACACACACACACACACTGGCTGGAAAGCAGGTATTGTGATACCAACAGTATCTACATAGAAATACATATGCACAGCACAGGTCATGACATTTATTGAGGAAACATTTTAGCCAGACTTAGAATTGTGGAGGTGGGAAGGGCAGTGCCTACACTCTGGAAGGAGGGGGTGGGGATTTTGCTGTCAGAAGCTAATGTGAATTGGGATGTCAGTACACTTGTGGCAAGACAATGATTGAATAAATATTTATAATGTTTCTTTATTTGGGTCACTCTGAATTGGCAGGAAATGGTTGTTAAGTTAAAAAAGTATTTTTTTCTCTCAAATTCATTAGTAAAAACAAGTACAGGAGGGCCCTGCATATTTGGCACCCTCTTTTCGGTGTTCAACATTTTTGTTATATTTGATGCTTTTACTGCTCTTCCACCATTTTTGCACAACATTTGCATAAGGGAAGGGTTACCATTTTAAGGTAAGTATTGTATTACAAAAAAGGCACAATACCGTGACTGGAGCAATACACAAATAACCCGCACATGGAAGAGAGGAGCTTACAACAAGATTTCGGTCCAACTTGGACCATCTACAAAGTCACACTGTAAGTGGTCCAAGTCAGACCAAAGCATCATCGTAAGCTCCTCTCTTCTATGTGTGGGTTATTTGTGCAAGTATTGTGTATTTATTTTACTTTTTTATTTTTTTTTTGTGCCTTACTATATTGAGCACTTAATATGTGATAGTGTAAACATGTTATCAGTCTTTTTGGACACGTTTCATATTGAAAAAAGCACTTTTTTTACCCGCCAGCCATACAAATGGAGCCATGCTATACTTGTATTTTATTAGCAAAATTACTCAAATTGACAAGTTACAAGAAATATTTATTAGAAAAAGCCAGTAACATAATATATTATCAGTTTTAACACACCAGCCAACTCCTTCCAAGGTAGGATGACCAGAAAAAGAAGAAATGAAAGTTTTTCTTCTTTTTACATTTAGTTTTTATACAGGAACAGGGGTTACTAGCCCCTTGCTCCTGGCATTTTAGCCACCTCTTATGTGGAGAACTGATTAGATAAGTATACTTTCTTGCATGAAACAAACATATAGCAATCTGTACTTATCTGTTAACAGCACGATGTCCAGCAGCCTCTCCCTGGACATCCTTTTGGGGTGCCGTTCGAGATTCCACAGTGGTTGTTGATTAACAATTTTGTTAGAAAGCAATTTGTTTTAAAGGAACATATATCCAGCATTTCCCTATCATCTGAAATGCGTAGTGGTACTCATTTGGTTTGGGCATAAAGCCCTCAAATTAGAACCTCGAATAGGACAGCCCTATTCACCTTGTGTCTGCCCATGGACTGCAGTTCATTTTTGGCAGTGCAAATGAGATTAAACCTTACCTTGATTGTGTAATGTGAGATTATGGCATTGACAGTGCCATTAAGGCTGATATCGGTGACTTGACTGAAGGCTTGAGTGTCTTGTGGAGTGTTGCAGTAATGTTTGCCACTATGTCCGGAATGTTTGTTGCAATCACTCGCAGTAGCGGTTGCACTTCGTCATTAAACCTTTCAGGGTTTCGGCTGTACTAGTACCGCTTACGCACCAGAGTTTTTCACGTACTAGTACGCCTAAATTCTAGTGCCCTCAAATCTAGTGAGAGAAAGCTGGTAGGCCTACATATGAAAGAATGGGTCTATGTGGTCAGTGTGCATGGTATAAAAGCAATCCTGCATTACACAGTGCGTAATGAGAAAAAAAAACTTTGACCGTGTTTTTGGATTAAAACAGCGACTGCACTGTATTTTCGTATGGTATTTATTGTTGCATTCTAGTTTTTCTGGTCTCATTTTATAGAATGGAAGACATATTTCAGAAATTGAGATGATTTTGACTGGTTTTACAAAGAAAACTACTTTGAAATTGCACTCAAAGTAGCAGAAATGTTCGATTTTTACCAAAGTTCAAAAGTAAACAAATCATGCTATGCGTCCAATACACATCAATTGGTGAGTCTAATATTCTTTCACAAGTGCGCTGATAATATTTATACCATTTCTACACCAATGTAGTAGTCTGCATAACAGTAAATCTTCTATTTTTTTGTGAGAATAAAAATTCAAAGTGGAAAGCAAAAGAATGTAAGAGGGGCATGAGGACATGACTAATGAACAGAGGAAATGTTATTTTAGTGCCAGGAATGTCTTTCTTGTTTATTCTAGACCCTATTCGGAAATTGGCATCTTTTAAAATTTATGTGAAATTGGCAAAGTTGCTAAATTCTGACCACTGTATTGGATAGTTGAAATCGGTAAATGAGTGGTTTCTTGTACTCATTCAATAGAAAAAATGGAGTTCTAGTGAAATAGTTATGATTTTTGTCGACAAGTACACTGGAATTGGCCGAAAATAGGGCTCAAAGTGGGCAAAATTACCGATGCGTAAACATCGTTGAGACCGCTAACTTCGCAAGAACATCATTCCATAAGTTTTCCATCAAATTTCATACTTTTAGTGTCATTATGATCAGGAAAAGATTCTCTATCTTTTCATAAGAATTTTTTTTTTTTTTTTTTTTTTTTTTTTTTTTTTTTTTTTTTTTTTTGAAATTTGGCCAACCCTGAGAACAAGTCTCTGAGAGGGCCTGTCGACCCTGAAAGGGTTAAGTACCATCATTTGTTCATAGTTTCATGGAATTATCCACAGCAGGAAGAACACAGACGCAATGAACACTAAGTGATTAGTTCTACCGCAAATTTCCTGACTTGTATAAGGGAACTAGTTTAACTTTCCTAGTTTTCTGAGATTGTCAGAATGAACAAGAGTTAAGAACACACTGGTCACTACTGTCCCTTTGTCTTTTAATGATAAGACAGCAACACCCTCATGACACAAACACACGTCTCGTCCATTCCTTGAAGCAAGCTAAGGCCCGCCGCCCTCGTCGCCCTCCGGCTCATCGTCCGCACAGAGGAATATGCTGAACTCAGCTTTATGTCTCTTCCTTGCTACACATTGCAACAGTATTCAATACAAGAGGGTAGGGTTCTTGTTATTTTGCTACAGACTAGAATTCATAATAGTCCCAGCTTGTAGATAAAGTGGGGTGCAGGTTTTTACATAATTTTCCTGCTAAGGGGAAAAGAGTAATTACTCTCATTTAACCCCCATTGTGTGGGTGATCAAGAACTCTAGCAAGGAGAGGAAAGCGTGCCTCGTGACGCTATGATACATGTGGTTTTAATGAAGCTGTTTGCAAGGAAGGAAGAGTCCACTAGCCCCTTAAGGGAGGGCTAAGTCCCTCAGAAGGTTGAGGGGGGGGGGCACTGAGAGGGCTGAGAGATACCCCCTTTATTGGAGAATTTTCTCCACATCTTACAACATTCATGGCTTATGGAGAAGGATTCTTTTCCACTTTCCCATGGAGTACCAGTATATTTTGCATTTAAATTAGTTTATAAAGCAATTTGTGACCCAGTGAATTTTCTGTATTTGGCATGCTGTCTCATCTATATTGGTCCTAACATTTTAATCCACATTTTTGCATTGTCCACTGGCTTGAAGATTACATGAAGTGGCACAGTCAGTTTGATGAAGAGCAGGTATGATGTATCTGTGCTGACATACTTTCTCCTAGCATTAATAGGGTTCATGCAGCAGATTGAACACTTACATTCATTTGTTGATATAATTATGTTGAATGCCATTCTTAGCCTATTCCAAGTGATTACTAGATGTACTATTGCACTCCCAAAATGTACAGCAACATATTTCAGATAGTGCCTGCACTCTGACATCATCACACTTCTGAAAAGATGGTATTCCTTGTAAGGTATGAACAGATGTCTTCTTCTAGGGGCCAGGCCGAGGTTTGGCAGACAGTAACTCGACACTGCCACCAGTCTTGAAACGCTGCACTCAGTTCCTCGCTGAACGCTCACACACACTAACATTCTCCACTATTTCTTTCGTCTGGTGCCCAGCTTTGTGAAGCTCTATGATTTGAGCTATAGTTTCAGGTGTTAAAGACTTCCTTTTACCCATAATCAAACATGTATAGCCTCAAAACCAAAGGGAACACCGGACAAAAGATGGGGCAGACGAGAGACAACAGTGCAATACTTCCTCTCACCACAGCAGCCACGTGAGCAGTGAGAAGTCACTGTGAACTGTGGTGGCAGGCTGTGACATCATGCTAATGGCTATACACAAATGGCTGCTAATGGCTGCTACCCAGCAGAATGCACTGACAAAAAAAGACCCCCTTGTATGGTAGGCCTTAGATTTTCATCACAGCATTATGCTGAGGCGCTCACCCGGCTTAATGTCGTGATGAGCACTGTAGTTTAAAATAATCACTGTACAGCAGTCCAGCTAGTAAAGCAACATTTCCTTTGTTCATTAATCATGTCCCCAGGCCTCTCCTACATAACACTTACCTACCATTCTGAATCTATTTTCAGAGAGGGATCTTGTAATTATTTTATTGACAGTAATTACTACAAGACTATTGTATAGATGGTAATTACTACAAATGTTTAGCTTGTAAATTATTTTCATAGTTTCTAGTGCTTGTAGCACATAGTATCTCCTATTGCAGTATTCTTGTACACTTGTAGCCTCATGTGTTTCCTGATGATGGTGCTATGAAAGTTTCTTAAGCTGGTTTCTCATAATTTGTAGCATTCAGTTTTATATGATCAAAACACAAATAACCTGCACAATGGAGAATGAATATGGCTATTGTAGTTAATGGTCCAAGTCAGACAGAAATGTCATCACAAGTTTCAGTCTCCTATGTGCAGGTTATTTGTATGTATATTGTTCCAGTCACTGTATTTTGCCTTTTTATTCTTTATGTGACATAACTCATAATTTTCATGTTTATGATGTAGTACATTTTGTAAAATGTACAGTACTCTATTTCTTTTCCTGTTTTATACATGGTGCATGGGAAGCTCAAATTCATTTTGGAGCAGTGTCTATATAACTAGATTTTTTTTTGGTTCATCAGCTGCTTGCTAACAAGGTAGAAAGACTCAGATTAAAAAACAAATTCACCATCACTCCTTCAGTAACATGAACATCGTGATTTAAGTGACGAACTAAGCTATAAAAATCCCAACCGATCCTTCCTTTATACAATTATAAGATATACTGAGTACCAAAGATGGGACACCATGAGCTTAGTTCTGCTCCTGTGGTTAAAAATGGATAATTTCTTATGTAGGTACTGTGTTTACTGTCATACATATCTCTCTGTATTAGACTAAGCATGAGAATTTATTGGCAATACTAATACTGCTCGTTTTTTACAGATTTCTTCTGGGACGGCATAAACTGGCTGTGGAGGCCTATCTACAAGCTGAGGATAAATTGGATAAGCCTGACTGGGAACTTCACCATAATTTAGGTGAATATTATTTATATTTGTATAATTTTTCATGTAAATTTAATGTACTCTAACCTATAGTTTTTGCTTTATTGTTTTCAAAATTTTCTTACCATACACCTAAAGTTTTTAATTTTTTTACCAGTTTTGTATGTACTATCTTGAGAGCGACTTAATGTGCTCTTATTTAATCAAACAATGAAAGTTATTATATGATTAATAAGAATAGCCCCTTATTTGCCATTTGTATGAGATATAGTTCTTAGCCTCATGGAATATTGAGAAATAGGTGTTGTTAAATCAAATGACATATTCTCTAACCCCACTTGATGTTCAGAGTTGTCTCAGTTGATAACACTACCACAAAACTTGGTCACCTGAAACCTTTTTTTTTTATCTCATAATCTCTTTACAAATTTCACTTGAAAGACAGATAGATGTACTGCGACAGTAATGAAGAAAACACAGGCACAGACAAGCTTTATTGACTTGATAAAAACTCTACACAATGTGAAACATTGTCGTAGTGAAAGTTTGCTCTGTAACTGTGTCTTTTTCTCACGTAAGCATCATTTATTTTTAACACACAGGTAGTCTCCTGCTGAGGTAGGGTGACCTAAAAAAAAAAAAAGAGAGGAAACACTTTTGCCATCATGCATTCAATCACTGTCTTGCCAGTGATTGAACTTCACAGTTCAAATTACCCTCTGAACTGCAACATCTAAGCATAATATCTAAATAATAAAAGATAAAACATAGTTAGAACATGAATCTGTTTAAATGTTGTGATTTTTTTCATATGCAAGCTTGTCTTGGGATGAGTTACACATCATCATTGATTAAATGAAAGGTGATGTGGATATGATTGTTGTATTCAAAGAATAAGGTGGTACAGATTATGAGTAGGTTGTACACCAGAGCTAGAAAGTGCAGGCAATAAAGACAAAAGTTCAGCTTGGTTGTAGGCCGAGTATGATAAGGTGAGCAAGGTTGTGAGATGGGAATAGTTTCATCCCTTGATTTTGGTAGATCCTTGTGACACATGGTAACATTAGATCTGATAGGCAAAGAAACAAAACAGGGGGAATGAGTAATGGAATGAGAGCCATACTGCCCATCACTAATATCTTATATACAGTACTATCTCACCACATTTTGTAATAATTCAGGTTACTAGTTTAACTCTTATTGTAATTTTATTAGAATTTTTATTTTGAAATAACTGAAAATTTTTAATACAGTATTATGTAAGTGTTCTTTTTTCCATATACCTTGCTATGACTTTATTTGCCACATATACATTTGATTCACATTCACTGAATCTCTCTTACTGTTAATATCAATAATGTCTTGTATACATACCAAAGCCCTTCTAGACAAAATGCTATGCATAAATAAGGGGTTTTCCATGTTATTGTAATGGCATCTAATTTTGTGCAAATGCTGTATCATGTGGAAATAGTTTAATTTGATTTTGATCTGATTTGATCTGCTGACTGAATGCTGAAGTGTTAGCCAAAGTGACTGCCAACAAAGCTTACATTCATTTGGCCAGCTACCCAAGGTGACCACTTAACAGTTTTAAACATTATCATTAATAATGGGAAAATGGCAACTCTGGGTCTGACACTGGCATTACAAATTTATAAAACAAAAAGGAACAAAGGAAAAGACTTTCCATGGATCTATGATCTTGGAGTGTTGGATATATGGTCTTAATTCTTCTGTGTACCAGGACAACCTTCACTTTCACATAATCCAAGACTGGAAGTGAATTCTCCATGATGCAGCCTACTGGTAGGCATACGTTAGTGTACTGCAATAACAATCCCTGAAAAACTAATTGGAAATGACAAATTTCTTTTTAGGTACACCAAAAGTAATAAATACTCCACTGTTTTAACAGACAGTTTCCCTGCATTATGAAAGTAAACATACTCATAGTAATTAACCCTTTGACTGTTTTGGTCGTATATATACGTCTTACGAGCCACCGTTTTTTATGTATACATACTCATAAATTCTAGCGGCTTCAAATTAAACAGGAGAAAGCTGGTAGGCCCACATGTGAGAGAATGGGTCTGTGTGGTCAGTGTGCACCATATAAAAAAAAATCCTGCAGCACGCAGTGCATAATGAGAAAAAAACTCCGACCATTTTTTAATTAAAATGCCGGCTTTGTGGTCTATTTTCGTATAGTATTTATGGTTGTATTCTCGTTTTCTTGGTCTCATTTGATAGAATGGAAAACATATTATAGAAATAGAGGTGATTTTGATTGGTTTTACTATGAAAAGAACCTTGAAATGGAGCTCAAAGTAGGGGAAATGTTTGATTTTTGCCGATGTTCAAAAGTAAACAAATGATGTCATTTTCCAATAAATGTCCAAGTAGCCATTCTAATATGCAGTCATGAATGGGTTGACATTATTTATACAATTATTACACTATTGCAGTAGTCTGCATAACAGTAAATCTATTTTTTGTTTGAATAAAAATTCAAAATAGAAAGCAAGAGTAATATCAGAAGAGCCTGGAGGTTAGGAGGCTGAGTACCTCATCTTCTACTTCTTCATTATTCTGTTTTTGTCCCAGTTTTGTATTGATAAATCCACTGGTTGGCAAAATGTTTACATAATAAAGACCCAGTTGTTGTGCATATGTCTAATTCTTTAATTTGTCAGTATTATGTACCATTGATGCTATGATTTATATGATATAATAATGTAGTGTGTCATCATTATTTCAAGATTTATTTAATAACATATTATAATAAGTGCTACTGATACTTCTACATTTCTGTTCCCCTCAAGGAAGGTTCCTTGATGTTGGTGAGGGGCTCTTGATTTAGGGAATTGGATCTGTGCTCCAGTTCCCCGAATTAAGCCTGAATGCCTTCCACATCCCCCCCCAGGCACTGTATAATCCTCCGGGTTTAGCGCTTCCCCCTTGATTATAATAATAATACATTTTTGTTGGACAGGAGTATGCTACTTGCACTTAAAAGATTATGATGGATCAAGAGAACAGCTCATGTTTGCTCTGGAACAAAATAAACACCACCAGACCTTTGCAGTGCTTGCCAAGCTCTACCTCCTGGTGAATGACGTTTCTTCTGCTATCAGTACTTATCGAGCTGCCATCGAGTGAGTCTTTTTGTTGTCCCAGCATTATATGTTGTAAAATCTTATGTCAGAGTTTCATATTGTAATAATTGCTGTCACTACTAAGTAAGAGGTAGCAAGAACTGTTAGAAATGTTTGCTAGTGTAAAAAACAATGATTGGAATACTCTTGAAATGGTGATATGTTGCATCAATGTGCAGGAGAGGGTTGTTTGTAGGAGGGTGGGTGCAACATGGAGAGAAAAATTATTGGTGGAATGATGATGAAAATGATCATTAAAAAGGAACAATTGAATAGAATAGGTTTTTTTCAGAGATAAAATTGAATCATGAAAGGTAAATTAAATGGAAGAGATGGGAGGCTGAAGAAGGTGCAAAAACAAAACAAATGAAAGAATGGATGAGACACAGTTTTTGTTATTGGAGGTTTTAAGGGTCACCACAGCTTAAGCTATATTGAGCATTACTTCCTGGGAGTCCAAGGAAAATATTACTCAAATCTGGGTAGGAATTGGGAGGGAGGAAAGTTTTTCCTAACAAACAGTTGGATTAGTATATTCCCATTTAGGTCTGGAGTATCCCTTTAATCACCAGCAGGAGCTAGATGCTCACACTCTCCCACCTGAGTCAGCACAGCAGGCTTTCCCTCAACCTAGAAGTAGTTGATGTATGGTGCCCCTGACCAATTGGCCAGCATGTTGTGTTTGATGAAGACAAGCATCCATGGAGAAAACAGCAAAAATTTGTCAGCGATTCTCAAAGCAGGTAGAGTGAAACATCCATACTCTACGAAAACCAATGCAGAAGCCTGGGTGAGACAGTGTCAGTGCATTTAAATGGGCTTTTTTTTTTTTTTTTGAGAAATATAAATTAAGTTTAGGTAGTAGGTTGGTAGACAGCAACCGCCCAGGGAGGTACTACCATCCTGCCAAGTGAGTGTACAACGAAAACCTGTAATTGTTTTACATGATGGTAGGATTGCTGGTGTCTTTTGTCTGTCTCATAAACATGCAAGATTTCAGGTATGTCTTGCTACTTCTACTTGCACTTAGGTCACACTACACATACATGTACAAGCATATATATACACACCCCTCTGGGTATTTTTCTATTTTCTTTCTAGTTCTTGTTCTTATTTATTTCCTCTTATCTCCATGGGAAAGTGGAACAGAATTCTTCCTTCATAAGCCATGCGTGTTGTAAGAGGCGACTAAAATGCCAGGAGCAAGGGGCTAGTAACCCCTTCTCCCGTGTAAAGAGAAACTTTTGTTTTTCTTTTTGGGCCACCCTGCCTTGGTGGGATACGGCCGGTGTGTTGAAAGAAAGAAAGAATAAATTAAGTTTAGGTAGTAGGTTGGTAGACAGCAACCGCCCAGGGAGGTACTACCGTCCTGCCAAGTGAGTGTAAAACGGAAACCTGTAATTGTTTTACATGATGGTAGGATTGCTGGTGTCTTTTTTTCTGTCTCATAAACATGCAAGATTTCAGGTACGTCTTGCTACTTCTACTTACACTTAGGTCACACTACACATACATGTACTACAAGCGTATATATAAACACCCCTCTGGGTTTTCTTCTATTTTCTTTCTAGTTCTTGTTCTTGTTTATTTCCTCTTATCTCCATGGGGAAGTGGAACAGAATTCTTCCTCCGTAAGCCATGCGTGTTGTAAGAGGCGACTAAAATGCCAGGAGCGAGGGCCTAGTAACCCCTTCTCCTGTATAAATTACTAAATTTAAAAAGAGAAACTTTCGTTTTTCTTTTTGGGCCACCCTGCCTTGGTGGGATACGGGTGGTTTGTTGAAAAAAAAAATTAAGTTGAGAAATCAAGGGGATAAATGTGTTAAAGAGGAAAATAAAAGGGTAGTGACATTACAGAGATTAAGGGAATATTTAGTAAATTGTTGATAGAGGTGATGGAATAGAGGAAGGAATTAGTTAGTTATGTTTCCTGGAATACCTTGTGAATTAGATCACATTTTTCTGTACTACTCTTATAGCTATATACATCTCTTTAGTAATCAGGTTGGTATGGAACTGTGCTACCTATGCACTGGAATCTTGCAACTAGTTGATACTGTACACTGGGATGAGATAGACACCTTCTTAATTGCATCATATCCCTGCTGGAGCTTGCTCCTTTGAATCTAACTTATATCCAGCACCTCACAAAGAATGCAACTCAGGCACTACAATAGTTAAAAACAAAAAACTGTATAGTGGCACAGAAAATGGTACGTACTGTACATATAAAATTAAACCATGATTACCCTTTACAAAGCTTAACCTAAAGCAGATGGTGCTTCCATAACAACAACAGAAGGAGGAGAGTATGAATACAGTAATATTGCCCAGTTTCTCAAACTTCTGGTCATAAACGAGTACTCTGTTTTGCAATTTCTCACTTGTGTCTGACATTGTAGTTATACTGAGTGTAGTTTGGCAGTTATCATAATGAATTTTGTGCATGTTACATTGGTCACTATAATTTTCCAGCACAAAATCATTTCAACTTATATTTTTAGTAGCAGAACTGTATATTGAGCACTCATTCATATCTGTCTACTGTGTATTCATGCAAACTGGAAAAAGTCTTTGCTTAGTTACTTTTGAAGATTGAGACACTCATGCAGCATATGAGAACCTTTATTGAAGAAACGTTTCACCACACAGTGGCTTCATCAGTCCAATACAAAGCAGAAAGGTGTATTGGACTGATGAAGCCTCTGTGTGGTGAAACGTTTCTTCAGTAAAGATTCCCACATGTTACACGAGTGTCTCAGTCTTCAACTAGTCGATTTTAAACCATTTAGTTACTTTTCCTCTTACTAAATTATTAAAAGAGAGAAATTAAAGCTCTGACAGAGTCATTCTTTCCCAGCAGATGATTGTTTCAGAAATAAACTTTCTTTTACAAAAGTGTCTTACGGCCTGATGGTTCCACCTTTAATGGAGACGTACTATGTGATTGCTTTAATGACACCAATTTACTGCAACAACTGTGATCCCACTTCCTCACTCTTTATTTTAATGCTCTTCCTTCAGTACTTCTACATTCCCTCATATATCATGCTTTTCATCTGTGCTGTGCGTCACTGAATGATCACAGGTTTAACATTTTCTGCAAATATAGTAATTATGGCTTTATAAGCCAAGAGTTACAAAAATAAAGTTCAACAGAAAATGAAAGTTTACTGCCTGCACTCTGAGGATTGAGTGGCAATGTTGAACTTTAGAAGGCAACTTGAATTGTGATGTCCACTTGAGAGCATAACAGTAGAGGAGCACTGCAGTGGCCCTACTAACCCATTCTAGACAAATCCTTCTCACACTTTATAGTTCGTTAACCTATTTTGAAGCTACCCAAGGTGCATAATTGGTTAGCCTATTTTTGAAGCTACCCAAGGTGCTAGCTTTGATCACTGTACTTAGCAGATTGTTTCACTCATCTACAACTATTTAAAAGTAAGTACTTTCCTTTTATCTTTTCTAAATGTGAATTTATCCAACTTGAATCCATTGTTTCAAGTTTGTTCTTGGTTAGAGATCCTCAGTTCCTTTCTGACAAATAGTACTAGGTATATAAATACTGACAAGCTGTAGAAATAAAGATATATAGACAAAATTTAGAGTATTTTAATAGGAGACATTTTACCCACTGAGAGCTTTATCAATCCACAGCAAGATAACTATTGAGTAATGGGGAACATGTTTGATTTGCACCTGTAACCTTCAGATATGTCCTCTTCTTACCAGACCTTTTCTTTCTAACTGTCTGTGTCTGTCCTATCAAGTCCTACAAGTACCTGTATTACAACCCAGGATTCCAAATGGCCTGTTATCCCGGGTGTAATGGGAGCAAAATAAACACAGCAGAAAAAGTTTAAACTTATATTATCCTTCACCAATTTAGAACAGCAATATGTACACTATGTACAGTGATAAGTATAGTGCACTCCACGGTAAGCAAGGCAGAAATAGAAGCCACAAGATAGCAGACCGTGCTTCAACCAGCTCTAGAATGGGAATGACAAGGGCAGACAGGAGAGTGGTACCCACATAACCTCTGCGATTGCCAAAACCATCTTCTTATTGGCTAGAACCTGGTCACTAGTTGAACGACGGGCCCCCATCATCAACTCTTAGCAACCTGGTTCGCTGGTTGGGGGAGATAGCCTGTAAATGAGGGTGTGTACATGCGCCGAATAAAGGTTACGTACTCTTTGCATGCCACACCCCCACCCCGAGAAGGCTCAGGATTAGGCTGCCACCTCCCAGTGGTAACCGTGCTGCCATGGCACAAAATAATGGGACCGCCTTTCCTCTCCACCATCCAACTCTTAGATAGAGCTCAGCTTTTCTCATGACAAAAAGCCAAACCCTAAACTCAGAGTGAGACAGCAGTCAGTCAGGCTAGCATAGGTCCAAGATACAGGCGGACGGTAGCCCGCATCCCCTCACTAAAAAAAAACCCCACACCAGGGGATAAAAAAAAAGAGCGTGAAAAGGGGTTACCACAGATAATATAACATACTAACCTAAATAAATAAAAATATTAGACTCTAGATAAAGAGTCCGCCAACACATTTTCTTTGCCGGCAATATATTTAATTCTGAGTGAGTATGGTTGCAGTCTTAGTGTCCAGCACATGAGCCTTGTGTTGTGGTTCTTCATGGCTTGGAGATATACTAGTGGATTGTGATCACTGTAGACTGTGACCACCTGCGATGTCTGGCCCACATAAACATCGAAATGCTCCAAAGCCAGTACCAGCGCGAGGGCTTCATTTTCAATGGTAGAGTAAGCCCTCTGATGTGGCTGGAACTTGGCTGAAAAGTATGCTACAGGCTGCAACTCCTCATTCTCGTTTTGTAATAGTACTGCCCCAATCCCAGACTCACAAGCATCAACCTGTAATGAAAAAGGTTTGGAGAAGTCTGGAGACAAGAGAATGGGTGCAGTACACAATAATCTTTTTGCTTTATTAAAAGCAGTGTTACAGTCTGAGGTCCAATTAAAGGGAACTTTGTGACTGGTAAGAGAGGTAAGAGGGGCTACAATATCTGAGAAATTCTTAAAGAATCTTCTGTAAAATCCTATCATGCCTAGGAAACGTTGAAGAGATTTCCTATCATGAGGAACTGGATAATCTTTAATAGCAAGAATTTTAGCAAGTTTAGGTGCAACTTTACCACTCCCTACTTCATGGCCTAGAAAAGTGACAGTGGCCTGGCCAAAGGAAGATTTAGATAAATTAACTGTTAAATGGGAACTCTTAAAGGTCTCAAAAAGAGCCTTAAGTCTAAGTAGGTGTTGATCCCAAGTATCAGACACCACAACAATATCATCTAGGTACGCTGCCGTGCCTTCAAGTCCTTTAACCCTTTGACTGTTTTCGACGTATAAATACATCTTACGAGCCAATGTTTCTGACGTATATATACTCAATAATTCTAGCGGCTTCAAATGAAGCGGGAGAAAGCTGGTAGGCCCACATGTGAGAGAATGGGTCTGTGTGGTCAGTGTGCACCACATAAAAAAAATCCTGCAGCACACATTGCGTAATGAGAAAAAAAAAAAATGATCGTTTTTTTGGAATAAAACGCCGACTTTGAGGTGTATTTTCATATAGTATTTATCGTTGTATTCGCGTTTTCATGGTCTTAGGTGATAAAATGGAAAACATATTACAGAAATAGAGATGATTTTCATTACTTTGACGATGAAAACGACCTTGAAACTGAACTCAAAGTAGCGGAAATGTTCGATTTTTACCAATGTTCAGGAGTAAATAAATCACACCACACGTCCAATACACGTCAACTGGGGAGTCTAATATTCTTTCACTAGTGCACTGATATTATTTATACCATTTTTACAATAATGCAGTAGTCTGCATAACAGTAATTTTTTTATTTTTTTGTATGAATAAAAAATCAAAATAGAAAGCAATAATAATGTAAGAGGGGCCTAGAGATGTGACTAATGAACAGAGCATATGTTATTTTAGTGCCATAAATGTCTACCTTGTTTATTCTGGACCCTATTTTGAAATTGGCATCTTTTTTAGTTTGCGTGAAATTGGCCAAATTGCCAATTTCTGACCACCATATTGGGTAGTCCAAATTAGTAAATGGGAGGTTTCTTGTACTCAGCTGATAGATAAAATGGAGTTCTAAAGAAATAGCTATGAGTTTGGTCAACTGGAACAATGGAATTGGCTGAAAATAGGGCTCAAAGTCGGCAAAATCGCCAATACGCATATGTCGCCAAGACCGCTAACTTCACGGGAGCATAATTCCATGAGTTTTCGACCAAATTTCGAACTTTTGGTGTCATTACCATCGGGAAAAGATTCTCTATCATTTCATAAGAAAAAATAATTTTTTTATTTTTCAAAAATTGAGCGACATAGAATGACAGTTTCAGAAAGGGGCCTGAAACAGTCAAAGGGTTAATAGCCTGATGGATAAGTTTCTGGAATGAAGAGGGGGAATTTTTCATTCCGAAGGGGGTAACTGTGTATTGATAATGACCTGGAATTACGAAGGCAGAGATTTCCTTCGCCTTATCCGTTAAAGGTACCTGATAGTAACCTTTAAGGAGATCTAATCTAACTTGGACACAAAAGTAGCCTTACCCACAAAGTCAATTACGTCATCCAGATGAGGAAGAGGGTAAGCATCTGTAATTGTGACCTCATTCACCTTACGATAGTCTGTACACATACAAAACCCTCCATCAGCCTTCTTCACAAGGATGCACGGTGAAGCCCATGGACTAGATGACTCCTCCACTAAACCATGCTTTAACAAAAATTCTATTTCCTGCTGAAGTAACCTTTGCTTTTCAGAATTAGCTCTGTAGGGGGAGAGTTTAATTGGTTTAGAGTTTCCCACATCTACATCATGATAACCTAACGTACATTTTTTCGGCACATCCGAAAAAATATTAGGATATGACTGTAGAAGCTCAGTTAAATTTGTTGCTTGCGTTTCAGATAGTCCCTCCATTAAAGGGCTAGGATCCTTGAGGAGGACAGAATTTGAAAGTTTAATATTAATTTCAGAGATAAAGTGCAAAGAATCAGAGTCGTCCTCAGAGGTAGAGGACAGAGTCATTACTGGGACTTTATCTGGTGTATGGAAATATTTTAATTGATTAATGTGGTAAGTTTTAGTTTTTGAGGTCTTATCAATGGGAGCTACCACATAATTTACATCAGATAATCTACTTACAATCTGCATAGGTCCTGTAAATCTAGCTTTCAAGGTGTGGCCAGGTATAGGTTCCTGCACCAACACCTTGTCTCCTGGATGGAAGGAGCGGAATTGTGCACTTCTGTCATGCCTCTGTTTCATCTTACTTTGAGCTGTCTTTAGGTTAGCCTTGGCTAACTGACATGCCACCTGCAACCTTGAAGATGGGTTGTAGAGTGTTGAGCTAACGTCTTCTCCCATCCATCCTTCTTTGAGCACCCCGAAGAGGACCTCGTACATTGTGCCCAAAGATCAGCTCAAACGGACTATACCCTGTAGACTCTTGCACCGTCTCTCGTACTGAGAACAGCAACAAAGGTAGTGATTCATCCCAGTCTGTAGGAAAGTGCATGCAAAAAGTTCTCATCATAGTTTTTAACGTTTGATGGAATCTTTCCAAGGCTCCTTGGGACTGAGGATGATAGGCAGTGGATAAGTTGTGGATTATCCCTAACCTAGTTAATACTTCCCTAAATGCTTTGGCAGTAAAGTTAGTACCTTGATCATTTTGAATAGTTTTAGGAATGCCAAAACAAGAAATGAATTTTGTTAAAGCTTTGAGAATAGCTTTGGTATTAATACTGCGCATGGAAATTGCTTCAGGATATCTGGTTAATTTATCCATAATCGTAAATAAATATTGATTTCCAGACTTTGACCTAGGTAGTGGACCTTCACAATCTATAATTAAATCTGCAAAAGGTTCTCCATCAGCAGGTATAGGTTGGAGAGGTGCAGGTTTAATGCACCACTCACCCTTTTCCCCTCATCTATTCTGTGATTCACCTCATCCTTCATAGAACCATCTGCTGACACGTCCACTCCTAAATATCTGAATACATTCACCTCCTCAATACTCTCACCCTCCAATCTGATATCCAGTCTTTCATCACCTAATCTGTTTGTTATCATCATAACCTTACTCTTTCCTATATTCACTTTTAATTTTCTTCTTTTACATACCCTACCAAATTCATCCACCAACCTCTGCAACTTCTCTTCAGAATCTCCCAAAAGCACCGTGTCATCAGCAAAGAGCAACTGTGACAACTCCCACTTTGTGTTTAATTCTTTATCTTTCAACTCCACACCTCGTGCCAAGACCCTAGCATTCACTTCTCTTACAACCCCATCTGTAAATAAGTATATTGAACAACCATGGTGACATCACACATCCTTGTCTAAGGCCTACTTTTACTGGGAAATAATCTCCCTCTCTCGTACATACTCTAACCTGAGCCTCACTATCCTCGTAAAAACTCTTCACTGCTTTCAGTAACCTACCTCCTATACCATACACCTGCAACATCTGCCACATTGCCCCCCTGTCCACCCTGTCATATGCCTTTTCTAAATCCATTAATGCTACAAAAACCTCCTTACCCTTATCTAAATACTGTTCACCTATATGTTTCACTGTCAACACTTGGTCTACACACCCCCTACCTTTCCTAAAGCCTCCTTGTTCATCTGCTATCCTACTCTCTGTCTTACTCTTATTTCTTTCAATAATAACTCTACCATACACTTTACCAGGTATACTCAACAGATTTATTCCCCTATAATTTTTGCACTCTCTTTTATCCCCTTTGCCTTAATAAAAAGGAACTATGCATGCTCTCTGCCAATCCCTAGGTACCTTACCCTCTCCAACCACTCCAAAACTATATCCCCTCCTGCTTCTAACATTTCTATCTTTATCCCATCAATCCCAGCTGCTTTACCCCCTTTCATTCTACCCACTGCCTCACAAACTTCTCCCACGCTCACAACTGGCTCTTCCTCACTCCTACAAGATGTTATTCCTCCTTGCCCTATACAAGAAATCACAGTTTCCCTATCTTCATCAACATTTAACAGTTCCTCAAAATATTCCCTCCTTCCCGATACCTCTAACTCTACATTTAATAACTCTCCTCTCCTATTTTTGACTCAAATCCATTTGTTCCCTAGGCTTCCTCAACTTATTAATCTCACTCCAAAACTTTTTCTTATTTTCAACAAAATTTGTTGATAACATCTCACCCACTTTCTCATTTGCTCTCTTTTCACATTGCTTCACCACTCTCTTAACCTCTCTTTTTCTCTCCATATAGTCTTCCCTCCTTGTATCACTTCTACTTTGTAAAAACCTCTTTTTCTCCCTTACTACTCTCTTTACATCATCATTCCACCAATCGCTCCTCTTCCCTCCTGCACCCACTTTCCTGTAACCACAAACTTCTGCTGAACACTCTAACATTACATTCTTAAACCTACCCCATACATCTTCGACCCCATTGCCTATACTCTCAATAGCTCATCTATCCTCCAATAGTTGTTTATATCTTACCCTAACTGCCTCCTCTTTTAGTTTATACACCTTCACCTCTCTCTTACTTGCTGCTTCTATTTTCCTTGTATCCCATCTACCTTTTACTCTCACTGTAGCTACAACTAGAAAGTGATCTGATATATCTGTGGCCCCTCTATAAACATGTACATCCTGAAGTCTACTCAACAGTCTTTTATCTACCAATACATAGTCCAACAAACTACTGTCATTACACCCTACATCATATCTTTTATATGTACTTATTTATCCTCTTTTTCTTAAAATATGTATTATTTATAACTAAACCCCATTCTATACAAAGTTCAATCAAAGGGCTCCCATTTTCATTTACACCTGGCACCCCAAACTTACCTACCACACCCTCTCTAAATGTTTCTCCTACTTCAGCATTTAGGTCCCCTACCATAATTACTCTCTCACTTGGTTCAAAGGCTCCTATACATTCGCTTAACATCTCCCAAAATCTCTCTCTCTCCTGTATGCTCCTCTCTTCTCCAGGTGCATACACGCTTATTATGACCCACTTTTCACATCCGACCCTTATTTTAATCCACATAATCCTTGAATTTACACATTTATATTCCCTCGTCTCCTTCCATAACTGGTCCTTCAACATTATTGCTACCCCTTCCTTAGCTCTAACTCTCTCAGCTACTCCTGACTTAATCCCATTTATTTTTCCCCACTGAAACTCGCCTACCCCCTTCAGCTTTGTTTCGCTTAGGGCCAGGACATCCAACTTCTTTTCATTCATAACATCAGCAATCATCTCTTTCTTATCATCCGCACTATATCCATGCACATTCAAGCATCCCAGTTTTATAAAGCTTTTCTTCTTCTGATTTTTAGTAAGCGTGTACAGGAGAAAGGGTTACTTGCGATTGCTCCCGGCATTTTAGTCGCCTGATACGACACACATGGCTTATGGAGGAAAGATTCTTTTCCACCTCCCCATGGACAATAGAGAGAAAAAACAAAAACAAGAGCTATTAAGAAAAGGAAGAAAAACCCTAGATGTGTGTATGTATATATATATACAGTATATGCATGTGCTTGCCTGTGTAGTGTGACCTAAGTGTAAGTAGAAATTGCAAGGTATACCTGTTATCCAGCATGTTTCTAAGACAGAAAAGAGACACCAGCAATCCTACCGTCATGTAAAACAGTTACAGGTTTCTGTTTCACAGTCACCTGTCAAGACGGTAGTACCTCCCTGGGTGGTTGCTGTCTACCAACCTACTACCTGAATGATATTTAGTTTGCCTGGCTCTCATATGATGCCATGGTTATTCAGCTGATGTGGGCCTCTGGTGACATATTGAATGTTGTGCTTACTCCCAGGTCCTTTGTCTTCTGAAGTTTGTAGATTATATCTCCCCCAGCCTCTCAAAATTATGAAGGCATTCATGAAAACTGGTGAGCCAGATTTGAGTCCTGGAGGTGAGAGAGACAATATGTGCAAGGAAACCTTTATTACAATGTTTTACCCAGGAATTTATGGTAGAGGGAAATAAAGTCTGTCTTGATGTTTTGTAGGGTTAACCTTTCACTTGAATCTGCTTATATTTTTCTCTTGCTTTCTTTGTAGTTTCTATATTTTTAGTTATTTGTGTTTAACTCACTGGCTGTCTTCTGCCAAGTAAGGTGACCTAAAGAAGCAAATGCATTCACCATCAATCATTCAGTTGCCATCTATCCAGAAATGTGCTGACAACACAATCAGACTACTGTTTTTATAATTATGTTAGATTTCTCTGAAAAAAAAATAAATTATGACTGTACTTATTTTAGGATATAGAACAGAACAGATTGCTAATTTGAACTATATCCAGACAGCTGTATTTGTTTGTCAAAAGAGAAACTGCATGAGACAAATTCTCCAAATAATGTTTCGGGGTTGCTTAAGCTGAGGCTTGGGTTAAATGCCCTCTTTACCCATGCTACAATGTGTCTATGCTTGTTTGGTTGGAGGGAGGGGGTAAAGGAGGTGTTGTGGGTGAGGGGTTTGGACCTCCAGCAAGCGTGCGTGAGCGTGTTAGATAGGATTGAATGGAGACAAATTGTATTTGGGACCTGACGAGCTGTTGGAATGTGAGCAGGGTAATATTTAGTGAAGGGATTCAGGGAAACCGGTTATTTTATATAACTGGACTTGAGTCTAGGAAATGGGAAATACAATGCCTGCACTCTAAAGGAGGGGTTTGAGATATTGGCAGTTTGGAGGGATATATTGTGTATTTTTATACGTATATACTTCTAAACTGTTGTATTCTGGGCACCTCTGCAAAAACAGTGATTATGTGTGAGTGTTGAATGATGATGAAAGTATTTTCTTTTTGGGGATTTTCTTTCTTTTTGGGTCACCCTGCCTCGGTGGGAGACGGCCGACTTGTTGGAAAAAAAATAAAAAAAAGGTAGTGATGATGATGATGATGATGCAAGCTGCAGGCTACCTGCTTCCTCTCAGTTTGTAATATTATCTCCTACAATAATTTAAAAATGTATTTTTTCAATTACTGTATATATAACACCTATGATGTGTGTATGTAGAGTAATGGTGTGAGATACCAACACCTTAAAAAATTATAGGGACCCCTTTCAGAGTATGAAAAAGTGTGCTTATGCAGAGGGTCATGTTTAGTTATTCAAAGAAAACTACAGTGCTGCTTATGTTTGCTTACCTAATAAATGTTAAAAGGAAACAGTGATGACTGTTGCTGGTGTTGCTTTTGGCAGCAATGTACTAATATTTTTACTGCTGTACCAGCTGCTATGATCCATAATGATTTGCTAATGCAGTAGTTAAGTTACTTGTAGGTAAAGTCTAGTAACAAATATACATTGAGATTCTACTGTCAATAAATCATTAGGTAAATGATATCTTATAAAATGATCATACCACAGGAAGTATTAGGCATTATTTTATTTTAATATGTGCTGACAGTTCGTGGCATGATCATGGCGCAACCTGTCAGTGCAGAATGGAGATATCAGCAGGATGTGATATCTCAGGCATACACTCTTTGCAATGATAACCCATGTCCTTTCATTTTTATATTATGTAACATGATTTTTTTTTTAATGGTGGCTGTCTCCCACCTAGGTAGGGTGACCCATTAAAAAACACTTTCACCACCATTCACACCATCACTGTCTTGCCATAGGCATGCAGATACTACAGTTCAGATGCCCTTCCAAACTGCAAATATCCCCACCCCTCCTTCAAAGTGCAGGAACTACTTTTCCCACCTCTAAGACTCAAGTCTTGCTAACCAGTTTCCCTGAATTCTTTCACAAAAGTTACCTTGCTCCCAGTCCAACAGCTCTTCAGGTTCCAAAAACCATTTACCTCCACTCACTTCTATCTAAAACAATTTCTTTGTGATTGTCTGCAAAATTTCTAATGTACTTCAGCACCTACAGTCTTCTTTCACATTTTTTTTATTCGGTCTTTTTTTTTTTTTTTTTTTTTCAACAAGTCGGCCGTCTCCCACCGAGGCAGGGTGACCCAAAAAAGAAAGAAAATCCCCAAAAAGAAAATACTTTCATCATCATTCAACACTTTCACCACACTCGCACATTATCACTGTTTTTGCAGAGGTGCTCAGAATACAACAGTCTAGAAGCATAAACATATAAAGATACACAACATATCCCTCCAAACTGCCAATATCCCAAACCCCTCCTTTAAAGTGCAGGCATTGTACTTCCCATTTCCAGGACTCAAGTCCGACTATATGAAAATAACCGGTTTCCCTGAATCCCTTCACTAAATATTACCCTGCTCACACTCCAACAGATCGTCAGGTCCCAAGTACCATTCGTCTCCATTCACTCCTATCTAACACGCTCACGCACGCTTGCTGGAAGTCCAAGCCCCTTACCCACAAAACCTCCTTTACCCCCTCTCTCCAACCCTTTCGAGGACGACCCCTACCCCGCCTTCCTTCCCCTATAGATTTATATGCTTTCCATGTCATTCTACTGTGATCCATTCTCTCTAAATGACCAAACCACCTCAACAACCCCTCTTCTGCCCTCTGACTAATACTTTTATTAACTCCACACCTTCTCCTAATTTCCACACTCCGAATTTTCTGCATAATATTTACACCACACATTGCCCTTAAACAGGACATCTCCACTGCCTCCAACCGTCTCCTCGCTGCTGCATTTACCACCCAAGCTTCACATCCATATAAGAGTGTTGGTACTACTATACTTTCATACATTCCCTTCTTTGCCTCCATAGATAACTTTTTTTGACTCCACATATACCTCAACGCACCACTCACCTTTTTTCCCTCATCAATTCTATGATTAACCTCATCCTTCATAAATCCATCCGCCGACACGTCAACTCCCAAGTATCTGAAAACATTCACTTCTTCCATACTCCTCCTCCCCAATTTGATATCCAATTTTTCTTTATCTAAATCATTTGACACCCTCATCACCTTACTCTTTTCTATGTTCACTTTCAACTTTCTACCTTTACACACATTCCCAAACTCATCCACTAACCTTTGCAATTTTTCTTTAGAATCTCCCATAAGCACAGTATCATCAGCAAAAAGTCTATAATAATTAATTTCCATTTCTTAAATTCATAATACACTCTTCACCTTTACAGAATAACATTTATTTTAGGTATTTCCCTGAAAATGGAGACCTGCACACTGCTCTGGGTCTGCTCTACATGCAGACAGGTAAATACCAACAAGCTTTTGAGCACCTGGGAACTACTCTTACCTTTGATCCAAATAACACACGAGCCATTCTTGCTGCTGGCTCGATGATGCAGGTAAGTCGCATTAGAACGTAAGTTTCAAATTAAACTTTCTGAATCACGTGGTTAAGTTCTGAGAGGGTAATTTACCTTGTTCTTATAACTTAAGATTTTTGTAACCTAATTTACACAGTAAGCTCTCTTATGAAGCTCCTCTTCATTGTGTCATTTTTTTTTTTTAAATGCTATTGAAAAATAGCATCCAAAATTGAATAGCATGTAGTATGTACACCTTTTCATGTGCTATTTTAATGGTGGATGTATTTTTTTTTTCAGTTACATGTGCAAAAAATTGCAGTGTATAGCGGAGCTTCATAAGAGAGCTTACTGTAGTATTATGATATTTTGTTGTTTTCTATACGTTGTTTAAATTATCTGCCTCTTCTTAACAAGACAGGATAATCCAAAGATGAAAAGGATATTTGCTATCAAATTATATCTAGCCACATTTCCAGTAGGATAATGTTTGGAAATAAATGGTATAAAATACCGACACAATGGAAATATAAACACATATGCAGTATAATGTGATCCTTTATTGACAACGTTTCGCCCACACGGTGGGCTTTTTCAAGTCACAAACAGATCTACCTGGGGTGGAAGGTACACGAGTATTTAAAGTCAGGTTCAGAATGCTGGGTCAGGTGGAGAATGCTGCATCTGATGATCTACCGAGTGGGGTTATAGAGTCTAAAATCTTGAGTAGCTTGGAAGGGAGATTGGATAAGTATGTGAGTAGACCTTCTGCAGTGTTCCTCCATTCCTATGTTCTTATGTGGGATAGCGATGAAGTTTCTTGGCAAGTGGCTCAGCTATGTTATAGAAGCCATTGTTCTGGTTGAAGTTGTTGGACATGGAGATAAGCGATGATTCCAAGATTCTTGGAATCACTGCTTATCTCCATATCCATGATTCCAAGATTCTTGGAATCATCACTTATCTCCATATCCAACAACTTCAACCAAAACAATGGCTTCTATAACATAGCTGAACCACTTGCCAGGAAACTTCTTCATCACCATCCCACATAAGAACATAGGAATGGAGGAACACTGCAGAAGGTCTACTCACATACTTATCCAATCTCCCTTCCAAGCTACCCAAGATTTTATACTCTATAACCCCACTCGGTAGATCATCAGATGCAGCATTCTCCACCTGACCCAGCATTCTGAACCTGACTATAAATACTCGCGTACCTTCCACCCCAGGTAGATCTGTTTGTGACTTGAAAAAGCTCACTGTGTGGGCAAAACATTGTCAATAAAAGATCACATTATACTGCATATGTGTTTATATTTCCAGGATAATGTTTACCATGACAAAGTGAGAGCCACACCTCACACTACAGTGTTAAGCACTCTACACCCCATCTCTCATAACTCAAGCTTGACTTGCCAGTTTTCCTGACTCCTTTCATAAACCTTACATTGTCCACACAATAACTGCAAGTTTGTAATATAGCAGTAATATCTTTATTTCTACAAGTACATGTACAAAGTATAGAGGCCTAACTGACATCAGTGACATACTACTACATAGAAAGCCATTGTTATGCAGAGCATTTCAGGGAAATTAGGTCAGTTTTGTCCCAGGATGCAACTCACACCAGTCAGCTAACACCCAGCTGCCCATTTTTACTGATGGGTGAACATGGACAACAGGTATAAAGAAAAATACCCTCAGCGTGTGAAGCAAGAACTTTTTGCCACCAGGCCATGGGCCACTTACTCTATTCTAATACACTTGTATTGACCATTTGTGTCATTCACTCCATTCTAACATGTCTACTACTACTTGTTGATAATTCAAAACCACGTTGTAATGTTTGTGACTGAATTCATGCCTGTTTTATCAATTCATTACAACTGTAACCAAATCAAAATCATATAAGTAGTTCATTACCACTGTAACCTGGATTGAACAGTTAAAAACGAAAGAGGAGAGTGATTAGATGGGGAAGTGAAGGTATTGGAAAGATGGAGGGAATATTTTGATCAAGAGGGAGGGAGGGAGGGAGGGAGGTAAGTAAGTAGATAAGTAGGTAGATAGGGAAGTAGGTAGGGAGGGATGGAGGGAGGTAGGCAAGCAGAACATCATTTACAAATTCAAGTACAAACACAATTTACTTTAATATGAAACATTGTTTATACAGAGATGGGTGACACTTGAGTGCATATTGAAAGCCCATGTCTATGCAGAGCATTTTGGGCAAGCTTAAGCCTAACTTAACACTACAAGAGCATATCATTGTACATGATTATAAGAAAAAAATAATTGGGTTATATTCTAGTAAGTGTATAGGTACTAATTTTTTACATTAGATGACATTATAGGTACTATTTTGAGAAAGAACTAAATGTGGGTGGAGGAGAGGTGCATGAAGCAGTAGGTGGACTGAAAAGAGGTAAAGCAGCTGGGATTGATGGGATCAAAATGGAAATTTTAAAAGCAGGTGGGGATATAATTTTGGAGTGATTGGTGCTTTTGTTCAATAAATGTATGAAAAGGGGAAGGTACCCAGGGATTGGCAGAGATCATGTATCCTCTTTTCTTTGTATGAAGGAAAAGAGGATAAAAGAGAGGGTAAGAATTACAGGAATAAGCCTGTTGAGTTTACCAGTTAAAGTGTATGGTAGAGTAATTATTGAAAGAATTAAGTGTAACACAGATAGCAGAATATACAGATGAACAAGGAGGTTTTTAGGGAAGGTATGGGATGTGTAGACCAAGTGTTCATATTAAAGCATATACATGAACAGTATTTAGATAAAGGAAAGTTGGATACCACATTGGAGGGAGGGAATATGGAATAAGTGAATTTTTTCAGGTATTTGGGAGTTGGCTTGTCAGCGGAGGGGTTTAAGAAGGATGAGGTTAACCTTAGAATTGATGGAGGAAATAAGGTGAGTGGTGCGTTGTGGTATCTGTGGAGACAAAGAACGTTATCCATGGAGGCAAAGAAGGGAATGTATGAGAGTATAGTGGTACCAATACTCTTATATAAGAACATAAGAAAGGAGGAACACTGCAGGAGGCCTGTTGGCCCATACTAGGCAGGTCCTTTACAATTCATCCCACTAACAAAACATTTGCCCAACCCAATTTTCAATGCCACCCAAGAAATAAGCTCTGATGTGAAAGTCCCACTCAAATCCAACCCCTCCCACTCATGTACTTATCCAACCTAAATTTGAAACTACCCAAAGTCCCAGCCTCAACAACCCAACTAGGTAGACTGTTCCACTCATCTACTACCCTATTTCCAAACCAATGCTTTCCTATGTCCTTTCTGAATCTAAACTTATCTAAATCTAAACTTATCTGAATCTAAACTTATCTAACTTATCTAACTGTCTCCTACTCCTGTCCTTCAAGCAGAACGCCCTATCCATGTACCTAACTTGGCTATCCCCAACAACAACAATATTCTTACCTTCCTTGGTGTCGTTCGTCGTGATGTTCCCAGTAGTCGACTCACATTTGTCGGGTAGCACTGAGAATGTATTAGATGTTTCCACAACAGTTTCCACAGCAGTCTCTTTCTTCTTCATCGTTTCTACCTTTCCATTCGTCTTCTTGATCATCAACTTCGTTCCCTGCTGTCCAGCCACTGACCAGTTTCCCTTCTTGACCTGAGGACTCAAAACAGGAGGACTACTACGAATTTTCTTGTTTTCCTCGGTCAGTCGCTGAATCTCCAACTTCACCATCCTCAATTCTTCCTTAAGCTGTTGGTAAAGTTGCTCGATGGAGGGCATCTTGCTTCAATTCGCAGAGAGCGCGCAAACAGGTCTTCACAGAGCTAAGTACACGTCAACACTGCGCAAAAGCCAACTCAATCAGGAGCTACTGCGCAGCACGTCCGCACAGCCCAATAGCGGGATATTATGGGTGTGAAGCATGGGTTGTAAATGCTGCAGCGAGGAAGCGGCTGGAGGCAATGGAGATGTGGTGTCTAAGGGCAATTTGTGGTGTAAATATTATGCAAAGAATTTGTAGTGTGGAAATTAGGAGGAGGTATGGAGATACTAAAAGTATTAGTCAGAGGGCTGAAGAGGGGCTGTTGAGGTGATTTGGTCATTTAGAGAGAATGGAACAAAGTAGAATGACATGGAGAGCATATAAATCTATAGGGAAAGGAAGGTGGGATAGGGGTTGTCCCTAAAAAGATTGGAGAGAGGGGGTAAAGGAGGTTTTGTGGCCGAGGTGCTTGGACTTCCAACAAGCGTGCGTGAGCATGTTTGATAGGAGTGAATGGAGATGAATGGTTTTTGGGACCTGATGAGCTGTTGGAGTGTGAGCAGGGTATTAAGAAAGATGAGGTGAATCATCAAATTGATGAAGAGAAAAAGGAGGGTGATGCATTGAGATGTCTGTGGAGACAAAGAACATAATCCTTAGAGGCAAAAAGAGTATAGTGGTACCAACACTTTTGTATGGGTTTGAAGCATAGGTTTTAAACCATACTACGGGCAGGATTTGAACCCGCGGTCAGAGAGTCTCAAAACTCCAGACCGTCGCGTTAGCGACTTTCTGACCGCGGGTTCAAATCCCGCCCGTGGTATGGTTTGTTTGCAATCATGTCTTTACGATTTTGTGAGTCATAGGTTTTAAATGTTGCAATGAGGAGGAGGCTGGAGGCAGGGGAGATGTCATGTCTGAGGGCAATGTGTTGTGTGAATATTATGCAGAGAATTCGTAGTTTGTAGATTAGGAGCAGGTGTGGGGTTACTAAAGATGTTATCAAAAGACTGACAAGGTGTTATTTAGGTGGTTTGGACATATAAAGAGAATGGAGCAAAATTGAATGACTTGGATTGTGTGTAAATCTGTAGTGGAGGGAAGGTGGGGTAAGGATTGCCCTAGGAAAGGTTGGAGGGAGGGAGTAAAGGAGGTTTTGGGGGCTATGGGCTTGGACATTCAAGACACATGTTGAAGTTAAGCGGTTTTTATGACTTGACGTGCTGTTAGTGTGAGCAAGGTAGCATTTATGAAGGGATTCAGGGAAGCCAGTTAGTCCTGAAGGTGGGAAGTACAGTGCCTTCATTTGGAAGGAAGGGTGGGGGTGTTGCAGTTCAGAGGGTCATCTGAGCTGTGATGTCAGCGTGCTTCTGGCAAGACAATGATTGAGTGAATGATGGTGAAAGTATTTCTTATTTTTCTTCACCTAAAACAGCATGAAACAATGTTTTTAAAATTAATTGTTACTGCATTAAGTAAAAATATAATTCATTTTAACAGAGCCACCAAGACTTTGATGTAGCATTGGCCAAGTACCGCGTAGCTGCTCAGTCCATTGCTGAATCTCCACCCCTCTGGAATAATATTGCCATGTGTTTTTTTGGCAAGAGGAAATATGTAGCGGTAAGTAAATTTTGTGGGTTTTATATTATTCTACCAAAAGAAAAAGGTAAGTAAGTAAAACATGGTTAGAACAGTTCACAACTTACTCGCAATTTGGGAAGAAAACTTTAACAACATTTTGGTTCGTCCTGGACCATGATGATATGTCACTTGAGACTTAATGCTTCATGATGAACTGAAATGTTTTCTCAGTTGTGGGTTAGATGTATGTTGGAATGATGGTTATGAATTGTTATCAACAATAAAATCAATATTAAAATGTGGTAAGTATACTACAGTGGACCCCCGGTTAACGATTTTAATCCGTGCAAGAGGGGTAATTGTTATGCGAAATAATCGTTATGTGAATGAATTTTCCCCATAAGAAATAATGGAAATAAAATTAATCCGTGCAAGACACCCAAAAGTATGAAAAAAAAATTTTTTTACCACATGAAATGCTAATTTTAATACACACAAACTGAAAAAGGCATGCACAATTACATGACACTTACTTTTATTGAAGATCTGGTGATGATTGATGGGATGGGAGGAGGGGAGAGAGAGTGTTAGTGTTTAGAAGGGGAATCCCCTTCCATTAGGACTTGAGGTAGCAAGTCCTTTTCTGGGGTTACTTCCCTTCTTCTTTTAATGCCACTAGGGCCAGCTTCAGAGTCACTGGACTTCTTTCGCACAAGATATCTGTCCATAGTGGCCTGTACCTCTCGTTCCTTTATGACTTGCCTAAAGTGTTTCACAACATTGTCAGTGTAATAATCACCAGCACGGCTTGCAATAGCTGTGTGAGGGTGATTTTCATCCATGAAGGTTTGCACTTCAAGCCACTTTGCACAGATTTCCTTTATCTTTGTAGTAGGCAACCTCTTCAATTTCTCTCTCCCCTCCTCTGAACCAGTTTCCCCAGGTCTGGCCTCTTGCTCTTGAAGTTGATCTATCAGCTCATCAGTGGTTAGTTCTTCATTGTCCTCCTCCACCAACTCTTCCACATCCTCCCCACTAACCTCCAACCCCAAGGACTTTCCCAATGCCACAATGGATTCCTCAACTGGCACAAAATTCTCAGGGTTAGCCTCAAACCCTTCAAAATCCCTTTTGTCTACACATTCTGGCCACAGTTTCTTCCAAGCAGAGTTCAAGGTCTTCTTAGTCACTCCCTCCCAAGCCTTACCTATAAGGTTTACACAATTGAGGATATTAAAGTGCTCTCTCCAAAACTCTCTTAGAGTCAGTTGAGTTTCTGAGGTCACTACAAAGCACCTTTCAAACAGAGCTTTTGTGTACAGTTTTTTGAAGTTTGCAATAACCTGCTGGTCCATGGGCTGCAGGAGAGGAGTGGTATTAGGAGGCAAAAACTTCACCTTAATGAAGCTCATGTCCCCTTAAAGTCGCTCTGCCACGTCTGTAGGATGACCAGGGGCATTGTCTAACACCAGGAGGCACTTAAGGTCTAATTTCTTTTCAGTTAGGTAATCTTTCACATTGGGGGCAAATGCATGGTGTAACCAGTTATAGAAAAAGTCCCTAGTGACCCATGCCTTACTGTTTGCCCTCCACAGCACACACAAATTCTCCTTGAGGACATTCTTTTGCCTGAACGCTCTGGGAGTTTCAGAGTGATACACTAATAAAGGCTTAACTTTGCAATCACCAGTAGCATTGGCACACATCAACAAAGTAAGCCTGTCTTTCATAGGCTTATGTCCTGGGAGTGCCTTTTCCTCCTGAGTAATGTAGGTCCTGCTTGGCATTTTCTTCCAGAACAGGCCTGTTTCATCACAATTAAACACTTGTTCAGGTTTCAGTCCTTCACTGTCTATGTACTCCTTGAATTCCTGCACATATTTTTCAGCCGCTTTGTGGTCCAAACTGGCAGCCTCACCATGCCTTATCACACTATGGATGCCACTACGCTTCTTAAATCTCTCAAACCAACCTTTGCTGGCCTTAAATTCACTCACATCATCACTAGTTGCAGGCATTTTTTTAATTAAATCCTCATGCAACTTCCTAGCCTTTTCACATATGATCGCTTGAGAGACGCTATCTCCTGCTAGCTGTTTTTCATTTATCCACACCAATAAGAGTCTCTCAACATCTTCCATCACTTGCGATCTTTGTTTCGAAAACACAGTTAAACCTTTGGCAAGAACAGCTTCCTTGATTGTCTTTTTGGTGCCCACAATAGTAGCGATGGTTGATTGGGGTTTCTTGTACAACTTGACTAGGTCGGCGATACGCACTCCACTTTCATACTTATCAATGATCTCTTTCTTCATTTCAATGGGAATTCTCACCCTTATTGGTGTACGGTTGGCACTAGAAGCTTTCTTGGGGCCCATGGTCACTTATTTTCCAGAAACAGCACCGAAAACACTGTAATAATACGAAATATTCCGAGTGTATGCTTGGATGTTACCGCGGAGGCTGGCTGGTAAACAATGGCACGGGCGGCACATGTGA
This sequence comes from Cherax quadricarinatus, assembly GCF_038502225.1. Taxonomy (NCBI): domain Eukaryota; kingdom Metazoa; phylum Arthropoda; class Malacostraca; order Decapoda; family Parastacidae; genus Cherax; species Cherax quadricarinatus. The sequence continues at coordinate 13,545,554 of NC_091322.1, forward strand.
GGCTGGCTGAGGGCGCACATTGGACGCGTCTCAGACGAAAATCGTTGAGCGGGTTTTTAATCGGTATGCGCGGCAAAATTTTTGCAATTAAAGCAAGCGGTATGCGAAATAATCGCTATGTGATGCCATCGTTATGCGGGGGTCCACTGTATATTCTTCTTTCAACGTACCAGCCGTATCCCACTGAGGTGGGGTGGCCAAAAAGAAAAAACAAAAGTTTTGCCTTTTAAATTTAGTAATATATACAGGAGAAGGGGTTACTAGCCCCTTGCTCCCGGCATTTTAGTCGCCTCTTACAACACACATGGCTTACGGAGGAAAAATTCTGTTCCCCTTCCCCATGGAGAAAGTGTACTATATACTATATAAATTATTGTCTTGCAAAAGTAAAATGTTTTATGTGAATGCATGCTTTGTGTTTTGGATCTCAAAGGATAGCACTTTATCCTTTGCAGGTGCTGTATAATAGACAGGAGAGCATAGTCAGTCTTAGTACAAAATCTATGAAAAAATTTAATCTATTAGCAGTTGAATATATTAACATATTGTATATTATCTTATTTATTCTTTCTGTTTATTATATTATTTACACCTTCCATGCATTGACACTATTTAAAGTGACTGAAACTGGAGTATGATAAAGGTCTGATAAAATGGATGTCGGTTAAGATAGACAAAAATTCTGGCTGGACAAAGGTTGAACATGTACATTTAATGGGATGTCTGAATAAAATAGCCATGAAACAGACCAGATCTATTACTATATCAAACAGCTATCAGGTCCGGTTATGCATTTGATAAAACAGGCCATCTCTTCTTAATCACATGCTTGTACAGTCCAAGATTCCTCCAGGACGGATCCACTTTCATTGTTCTTGGGCAGCGGGGTCATTGACTGCCCGCATCATGTGTGTTAGTGTCTGAATGTGTGCTCACACCATCATCATTTCATCTCTAATTTGGGGCCAGTAATTTTAAGCTGTGTAAAAAGTTAATTATTTTCTTATGTATTTGGTCACTGACTTGATAGTGGATGGGTTTATGAAGGATGAAAATGAAACTGAAAATGTTTATTTCCTTGCAAAGCTTACAATGTATGGTTTACATACTATAAAATATTAATTACAAAGAAGGCCACTAACATGCCTAGGCATTTTGGGCAGACAAATTTTAAATCTTACTTTATTTGGACACAGGTTATGGAGCTGTACACTTTAATATAAATTATTGCATACTGATATAAAAGTTAGGTAAATGAAGTGATTAACATTAAGTAGATTGATAATAGTGAGGTGATACAAAACATATAACAATATTTGTTTTTTTTTTTAACACACCGGCCGTATCCCACCGAGGCGGGGTGGCCCAAAAGGAAAAATGAAAGTTTCTCCTTTTACATTTAGTAATATATACAGGAGAAGGGGTTACTAGCTCCTTGCTCCTGGCATTTTAGTCGCCTCTTACAACACCCTTGGCTTACGGAGGAAGAATCCTGTTCCACTTCCCCATGGAGGTAAGAGGAAATAAACAAGAATAAGAACTAGTAAGAAAATAGAAGAAAACCCAGCGGGGTGTGTATATATATGCTTGTACATGTATGTGTAGTGTGACTTAAGTGTAAGTAGAAGTAGCAAGACGTACCTGAAACCTTGCGTGTTTGTGAGGCAGAAAAATGGACACCAGCAATCCTACCATCATGTAAAACAATTACAGGCTTTCGTTTTACACTCACTTGGCAGGACGGTAGTACCTCCCTGGGCGGTTGCTGTCTACCAACCTACTACCTAGGATATAACAATATTATAATTAGTAAATTTAGTAATGGGAATGGTTTTATCTCGGCATGATACACTATTTCTATAAAAGCTCCTATGTTGGGAGAGTATTTCAGGCAAACTTAGGACTAACTTAAGATTTATTAGGCAAAAGCTATATTAGGAATTTTATGTTTACAGTCATTTGGGTGAATGTAAGTGTAAATTAGGGGGAATTACAGATAACAAGAGTAAGTCTATTTTGTTTGGATGTGTTTGTGATACAAAAAAGAGAATAGGTGGTTTTCACATAGCCGATGATGGGGTGTGTTAGGGAGATAAGATGTTTTTTAAAGGTAGTTTTGAAAATGGTGGTTGAGTCTGCAGTTTAGAGTTTTCTGGCAGGGAGTTCCAGATTTTAGGCTCTTTTATGTACGTACATTGAGTTTTTGTAGAGATTTAGCTGGACACGAGGAATGTCATAGAGATATTTGTGTCTGGTATTGTGTCTATGGATCATGTTTCAACTATCAAGAAGTGTTTTAGTTCAGGGTTAATATTAGAATTTATGGTTCTGTAAATGTAGGCTGCACAGTAGTAGGTGTAAATGTTTTGTACAGTGAGTAAGTTTAGATCTTTGAAGAGTGGGGGATTGTGTTATCTAGCATTGGATTGTGTGATAATTCTTACTTCACCTTTTTGTTGGGTTATTATTGGATTTAGGTGGGTTGCTGCTGTTGATCCCCAGGCATAAATAGCATAGGATGAGGTTAACCATACAATTGATGAAGGAAAAAAGGTGAGTGGTGCATTGAGGTATCTATGGAGACAATAAATGTTATCCATGGAGGCAAAGAAGGGAATGTATGAGAGTATAGTGGTACCAACACTTATGTTGGTGTGAAGCATGGGTTGTAAATGCTGCAGTGCGGAGGCGGCTTGAAGCAGTGATGTCGTGTCTAAGGGCAATGTGTGGTGTAAGTATTATGCAGAGAATTCATAGTGTGGAAATTAGGAGGAGGTATGGAGTTATTAAAAGTATTAGTTATAGAGCTGAAGAGGGGTTTTTGAGGTGTTTTGGTCATTTAGAGAGAATGGAACAAAGTAGAATGACTTGGAGAGCATATAAATCTGTAGGGGAAGGAAGGCGGGGTAGAGGTCGTCCTCGAAAAGGTTAGAGGGAGGGGGTAAAGGAGGTTTTGTGAGCAAGGGGCTTGGACTTCCAGCAAGCGTGCATGAGCATGTTTGATAGCAGTGAATGGAGACAAATGGTTTTTGGGTCCTGACGAGCTGTTGGAGTGTGAGCAGGGTAATATTTTATGAAGGGATTCAGGGAAATTGGTTAGCCGGACCTGAGTCCTGGAAATGGGAAGTACAATGCCTGCACTTTAAAGGAGTGGCTTGGGGTATTGGTAGTTTGGAGGGACATCTAAACTGTCATATCTGAGCACCTTTGCAAAGAGTGATTATGTATGAGTGATGGTGAAAGTGTTGAATGATGATGAAAGTTTTTTCTTTCTTTTTGGGTTTTTATTTCTTTTTTGAATTTTTTTTTTTTTTTGGGGGGGTCACTCTGCCTCGGTGGGAAATGGCCAACATGTTAAAAAAAAAAAAAAAAAGTTATCATATCATTTTGTACATGGCCATAAGAAAAGGTCATCATAACATCTCATCCATTTTGCATTGGGCAGGAGAATGTTTATTAAAATTATTTTTTTTTTTTTTTTTTTTTTTATTATAAATTTGAGCACACATACAGAGGTACAAAAAAATACAGATAAGAGCAGCATGCCAAAGCCACTTATACTATGCATAGCATTACGGGCTGGCTTAAAATTAACTTAAGATTAACTAAGCAATGATGAAGTCAGTGATAAAACATTAATGTTCCAAAATTTCCAAGTACATATACCATAATTCAAGCAAAAACCAAAAAATCATCCCCAAAATTTCATTAGGAAGAGCTTGTTGTAGATGAATGGTTCAGAGAACCGACACGTTGATAAATTAGACACATGTGCAACGTTTCCTCAATAAAGATACCCAAGAGTTGCACATGTGTCTAATTTATCAACGTGTCAGTTCTCTGAACCATTCATCTACAATCCTGTCAGACACTGCAACTTCTTGGGATCTTAATACTTGGGAATTCTTCGCTTGCCTAACCCTTGGGCATGACCTACTTCCACATTGAACAAATGTGACACCTGGAGTTTACCTGGAGAGAGTTCCGGGGATCAACGCCCCCGCTGCCCAGTCTGTGACCAGGCTTCCTGGTGGATCAGAACCTGATCAACCAGGCTGTTGCTGCTGGCTGCACGCAAACCAACGTACAAGCCACAGCCCGGCTGGTCAGGAACCGACTTTAGGTGCTTGTCCAGTGCCAGCTTGAAGACTGCCAGGGGTCTGTTGGTAATCCCCCTTATGTATGCTGGGAGGCAGTTGAACAGTCTCGGGCCCCTGACACTTATTGTATGGTCTCTTAATGTGCTAGTGACACCCCTGCTTTTCATTGGGGGGATGTTGTATCGTCTGCTAAGTCTTTTGCTTTCGTAGTGAGTGATTTTCGTGTGCAAGTTTGACTGCTGCACCTCTCCTGCCTACGGTTTATAAGCTCCTTCTCCACACTTATGCCGTATTCTATTCAAGATTGATGGACTGACCACATCGACTCAAGGTTGAGGGACTGATTACCTCATTCTCCTCCTGTTCTTCAAGATTCTCCTTTGTATGGACTGATGAAGCCACTGTGTGGCGAAATGTTTCCTCAATAAAGATACCCAAGAGTTGCACATGTGTCTAATCTATCAGGAAGAGCTTGTTGTTGAACACAGATTCTTTAGCATGGTAGTCCAAGATCATTTACTGGTGCTTTCGTAATCAAGGAAGTGAAATCAAGCCTGAGAAATTTGAAATCTGTATTCATATTATTGGCTGATAAATTTTCTGTAATGTCTGCATCATATTTAACCCTTTCAGGGTTAAGAGGCCCTCTCTTAAACTTGTTCTCAGGGTCGAAAATTTTTCAGAAAAAAAATTATTTTTTCTTTTGAAAAGATAATCTTTTCCCAATCATAATGACACCAAAAGTATGAAATTTGATGGAAAACTTACAGAATTATGCTCTCACGAAGTTAGTGGTCTCGACAATGTTTACGCATCAGCAATTTCGCCCACTTTGAGCCCTATTTTCGGCCAGTGTACTAGTCGACAAAAATCATAATTATTTCTCTAGAACTCCATTTTTCTATTGAATGAGTACAAGAAACCACCCATTTACCAATTTCAACTATCCAGTAAAGTGGTCAGAAATTAGCAGTTTTGCCAATTTCATACAAATTTCAAAAGATGCCAATTTCCAAATAGGGTCCAGAATAAACAAGAGAGACAACCCTGGCACTAAAATAACATTTCCTCTGTTCATTATTCACGTCCCCAGGCCCCTCTTACATTTCTTTTGCTTTCCACTTTGAATTTTTATTCACTCAAAAAATAGAAGATTTACTGTTATGCAGACTACTGCATTAGTGTAGAATTGATATAAATAATATCAGTGCACTTGTGAAAGAATATTAGACTCACCAGTTGATGTGTATTAGATGCATGGCATGATTTGTTTACTTTTGAACTTTGGCAAAAATCGAACATTTCTGCTACTTTGACCTCAATTTCAAGGTACTTTTCATTGTGAAACCAATCAAAATCATCTCAATTTCTGTAATATGTCTTCCATTCTATAAAACGAGACCAGGAAAACTAGAATACATCCATAAATACCATACGAAAATACACTGCAAAGTCGCTGTTTTAAACCAAAAACACAAAGTTTTTTTTTTCCTCATTACGCACTGTGTGCTGCAGGATTTTTTTATACTGTGCACACTGACCACATAGACCCATTCTTTCATATGTAGGCCTACCAGCTTTCTCTTGCTTGATTTGAAGGTGCTAAAATTTAGGTGTACTAGTACGTCAATAACCCTGGTGCGGAAGCTATTCTAGTACGTACATCAGAAACCCTGAAAGGATTAACATAGTGAAAATGACTGCCCCTTCTATGATGTTATTGACCAGTCATTTTAGGTGAAATGGCCAGTAAACTGTTCATATTAAAGATAAGTGAAATTATGCAAGCACATAGTGAAGAGATGTTCTTGAAAGTGTTGTCTTGCAAGATTATATTATGTTGTATTTTGTGTGGTCTAATATGATATTCAGTACTGGTTACAGAAAGCATATGCTTGATAATGGTTTATTTATAAGTTATTTTATAATAATAACTTTTTAATAAAGAGACTGTGCAGCAAATATATCTTAGTACTATTTGGCTAATAATTCAGCCTCTCCTCACTTAATGACAGAGTTCTGTTCTTAATGCCACATTGGTAGACTAATCCATCATTAAATGAGGAGCATACTATAATGGTAGTGGGTGTATGTCAGCCATCTCTGATATTGCTTTAATGTCACCTTTGCACCATTTATAACATTTTTAGTATATTTTTAAATGTTTATACAGTAGTGTACTGTATATTGTAATAAACTGAATAGAGGAAATCAGCTCTAATATACATTATTTAGATATGCATACTGGTCAGAGAGCCCGTTGTAAATTCGGGTCATCGGTACACAAGTACGTTGCTAAGTGAGGAGAGACTGTATACAGTATAATATCTCAACAATTCACGATATGTATTAATTTTTTCAGTCTATTAGCTGCCTGAAGCGAGCTAACTACTTAGCACCATTTGACTGGAAGATTCTTTACAACCTGGGACTGGTTCATCTCACAATGCAGCAATATACGTCAGCATTTCACTTCCTCTCCGCTGCTGTCAACCTGCGACCTACCAAAGGACACATCTTCATGCTTCTGGCTAGTATGTAATTATATGTGCTGCATTTGTAATTACTTATTTGTGGGAAACACGAGCAGTCTCATCTTCGGTGTTTATCATACAACTTTCTTGTAATTTTTAGTGGTTTTAGTTCTTACTACCTCCTCTTGTAACTAGTTCCATTGTTCTGTACGCTGTGAAGAAGAGCTGTCTAGTACCTTTTCAACATCCCATCTTCCTCACTTCATTGCTATAACTTCATCTTTTTCCTGTTGCTGGTGCTAGGAAAACTTGTTAGGTCATTCATGGCTTTTTTTTTTTACACATCACCATTTTCCCACTGAGGCAGGGTTACCCAAAAAGAAGAAACTCTTTCACCATCACTCACTCCGTCATTGCCTTTCCAGAGGCCTGCCAATACTACAGTTCATAAACTTCAACATATCTCCACCACTTCTTCAGAGTGCAGGCACTGTATTTCCTACCTCCAGTACTCAATTGAGTCCAGCTAACTGGTTTCCCTGAATCCATAAATGTTACTTTGCTTACACTCCTTTTTATTATTATTAATGTGGCTGTCTCTTTCCCTTCTCTCAGCCAGTGATATACAGTACATTGAGTGGAAATACCTACACTGCCACTCATATGATTTTTAGATAAAACCTATTTCAACAAATTAGGATAAAAGCTAGAAACCTGCTGTAGGCAGCTGAAATTTAAATGTGATGCCCAACAGTCAACTGATGATAGCTGTTATATTTTATAGTTACATGATCAGTAAATTGCCTAAATTAGGAGTTCCTCTCCTTCCCAGCTAGGGAGGTGCCTTAATGCTGCTGAAGGACTCTGTATCCCGAGAATTGGAGATACCTTTCCCTTCCTTGGATCAAACTTGTTGGATCAAACTTGTTTACCACCCATTTCCCTGGCACTGTATAGTCTCTTCACTAAAAAGCAGTGGACTGAAGCACAAATAAAAAAATTTGCCCCTGATCATGTGCTAAATGCTAAGGATTAACAATGTAATGAAAGCCAAAGGTAAGATGACCAGATATGATGTTTTATATTTTCTAAATTCTCTAGTAAAGCCCATAAAAGTGTTTGTGTATTTTGTGCATCCTTTATCACAATTTTATTTTTGAGGAAACTGTGTGACCCTTACAGGATTAGCACTTCCCCATAATAATAATAATAATAACAATAATAATAATAATGCTTCTTGCTATTAACCCTTTCAGTGTCCGTGCCATAGATCTACGGCTTTACATTCAAGGTCCAAACCGTAGATCTACGCCATGAGCTCAGCTCACTCTGATAAGCTGTGAGCAGTAAATTTGGGCCTAGATTTGAGAGATATCTATGTGGTATGTGTGCACTACATAAAACAAATCCTGCAGCACACAGTGCATAATGAGAGAAAAAAACTGAGACCGTAATTTTCGATTAAAACAGCGACTTTGCAGTGTTTTTTGTATGTTTTCTATAGTTGTATTTACAATTTCTTGATCTCATTTGATAGAATGGAAGATCTACTACAGAAATAGAGATGATTTTGATTGGTTTAAGTACTGGAAATGGCTTGAAACTGAGCTCAAAGTAGCAGAAATGTTAAATTTTTGCCGATGTTCAAGAGTAAACAAAATACATCACAAGTCTAATACATGACAGCTGGTGGGTCTAATATACATTCACAAATGTGGTGATATTATTTATACAATTATTACAGTATTGCATAACAGTAAATCTTCTATTTTTTGGTTTGAATAAAAATTCATTATGTGAATAAAAAATCAAAATGGAATTCATTTGTAAAGCCTGAAAACATAACTAATGAACAGAGGAATTGTTAGTTTAGTGCCAGGAATGCCTGCATTGTTTATCCTGGACCCTATTTTGAAATTGGAATATTTTGAACTTTGCATTAAATTGGACAAATTACCAATTTCCGGTCACTTTATTTTGTTGTTGATACAGTTGACTTGGCGATTTCTTGTGCTCAATCGATAGAATAGAAGTAATACTAGTGAAATAGCTAAGAATTTGGTTGGCTGGAATACTGTAATTTCCCTAAAATGGGAGTCAAAGTCAGCAAAATCGCCGATGCATAAATATCGCCGACACATCAAAATTCGCGAGAGCATAATTTCGTCAATTTTCCATCAAATTTCGTACTTTTTGTTTTATTACTTTCAGAAAAAGATTCTCTACCATTTCATAAGAAAAAATAATGAAATTATTTTTTGAAAATTCTTGGACCCTGGTGCACACCTCAAGTCTAGCTTGAATTTTTTGTTATATGATGTATATTAGGCAGGACAAACAAGGGAGAATAGACAATATGTTCTTAGACTTGTAGAGGGTATTTTATGTATGTTGTCTCACAGGTAGCTAATATTTTTTTTAACCCTTAGACTGTTCAAATGTAGATCTACGTTTGTACCGCTAGCGCTCCAAACGTAGATCAACGTTTTATATTTCCTGCCTCCAAATTTGGCATGATTGGCCTGAGATGCCTGGTGAATATAGAATGGATTCAAGTAAGGTTAACCAGTTTCCCTAAATCCATAAATTTTACCATGTACACATTCCAACAGCATGTCAGGACTTACATTTGACTAATTCAGTATTTTTATCATCCAAACAGTTTCCCTTACTTATTTAGATGATGAAGAGAATGCTCGGCAGGCATATGAGCAAGCTGTACGTTTGGAGGAGAGAGATCCCAGCATATGCCTCAACTATGGTATATTTCTGCACAACCACAATGATAAGGTATAATGTCCTACAAGTATTTCAGAAATCATGGGTACTGCCAAGGGGACACAAGGGAGACTGAAGCCCCTAAATAAAGATAGTAATGCAGCCTCAAGACAAGTCCCCTGTCCCCATCTTTGAAGCAATTTGCCACCCCAAAGCCCCTCCTGTATAAAGTTTCTGGAGCTGCCCCTGCCAAAGATTCATTCTCTCAGGTACTGTAAACATCCTCTTCATTGATTTACAACACTGATTCTTTGAACATTCCATTTAATCCAAATGTTGGGAGCAATGGGTAAGTCATCCCTTCTGTATAAATTACTAAAAACAAGAAAAAGAAAAACTTTATAAAACTGGAATGTTTGAATGTGCATGGATGTAGTGCGGATGACAAAAAAGAAATGATTGCTTACGTTATGTTATGGTAGGATTGCTAGTGTCTTTTTCTGTCTCATAAACATGCAAGATTTCAGGTACGTCTTGCTACTTCTACTTACACTTAGGTCACACTACACATGCATTTAGAGGCATATATATATACACACCCCTCTGGGTTTTCTTTTTGGGTCACCCTGCCTCAGTGGGATACGGCCGGTTTGTTGAAAGAAGTCTGTTGAGTATAGCTGGTAAAGTGTATGGTAGAGTTATTACTGAAAGAATTAAGAGCAAGACGGAGTGCAGGATAGCAGACAAACAAGGAGGCTTTAGGAAGGGTAGGAGGTGTGTAGACCAAGTGTTTGCAGTGAAACATATAGGTGAAGAGTATTTAGATAAGAGTAAAGAGGTTTTTGTGGCATTTATGGATTTGGAAAAGGCATATAATAGGGTAGATAGGGGGGCAGTGTGGCAGATGTTGCAAATGTATGGAATAGGAGGTAGGTTATTGAAAGCAGTGAAGAGTTTTTACGAGGATACTGAGGCTCAGGTTAGAGTATGTATGAGAGAGGGAGATTATTATGTCAACATGATTGTTCAGTATATTTATAGGTGGAGTTGTAAGAGAAGTGAATGCTCAGGTGTTGGCAAGAGGTGTGGGGTTGAAAGATAAAGAATCTAACACAAAGTCGGAGCTGTCACAGTTACTCTTAGCTGATGACACTTGGCTTTTGGGAGATTCCAAAGAGAAGTTACAGAAGTTGGTGGATGAGTTTAGTAGGATATGTAAAAGAAGGAAATTAAAAGTCAATGTAGGAAAGAGTAAGGTGATGAGGATAACAAAAAAATTAGGTAATGAAAGATTGGATATCAGATTGGAGGGAGAGTGTATGGAGGAGGTGAATGTTTTCAGATAATTGGGAGTGGACGTGTCAGCAGATGGGCCTATGAAAGATGAGGTGAATCATAGAATTGACGAGGGGAAAAAGGTGAGTGGTGCACCGAGGAGTCTATGGAGACAAAGAACTTTATCCATGGAAGCAAAGAGGGGAATGTGTGAGAGTATAGTTATACCAATGCTCTTATATGGGTGTGAAGCATGGATGGTGAATGTTGCAACAAGAAGGCTGGAGGCAGTGGAGATGTCATGTATGAGGGCAATGTGTAGTGTGAATATAATGCAGAGAATCTGTAGTTTGGTAATTAGGAGGAGGTGCAGGATTATCAAAACTATTATCCAGAGGGCTGAGGAGGGGTTATTGAGATGGTTCAGACATGTAGAGAGGATGGAACAAAATAGAATGACTTCGAGAGTGTATAAATCTGTAGTGGAGGGAAGGCGGGGTAGGGGTCGGCCTACGAGAGGATGGAGGGAGGGGGTAAAGGAGGTTTTGTGTGTGAAGGGGCTCAGACTTCCAGCAAGTATGTATATGCATGTTAAATAGGAGTGAATGGAGACAAATGGTTTTTAGGGCATGACGTGCTGTTGGAGTGTGAGCAAGGTAACACTTGTGAAGGGATTCATGGAAACCAGCAGGCTAGACTTGAGTCCTGGAGATGGAAAGCACAGTGCCTGCACTCTGAAGGAGGGATGTTAATGTTGCAGTTTTATAACTGTTGTGTAAGCATGCCTCTGACAAGATATGGATGGAGTGAATGATGATGAAAGTTTTTCTTTTTTTGGGCCACCCTGCCTTGGTGGGAAACAGCTGATGTGTTAATAATAAAAAAATCTTCATAATTCCCATTAATGAAAAATATAAGAAGTGTCTAGGTTACAACTCTCCACCCTCATGAGTGAAGCAGTGAAAGTTTTACAACTGCTGATCTGTAGGTCAAAACATGTGTGAAACAAAACCATTTTTTGTACTATTGTTTTCTGTAAAAATAACTGATTTGTATGTTGGATGATTTACTTGTGCATTGCTCACTTGTTTAGTACTGATGATGTAGCTACAATGAGCAGTTTAGATGTTTGGATTACAAATGAGGAAGCTGTCTCACATACACCAGTAATGTATCTTGTTTTAAGTTGAGGATGACCTGTAAATATGAGCAAGTCAGTCTTCTGGGGAAGAGGTTATAAAACCAGTAAGCTGATAAAATGAGACAGTAACAAAATGGAAACCCTTATGGATATGAAGAGAATGTTTTGCTTGGAAACCAAGCTATTTCAAATTTATAGGTTCAGGAGAGCAGGTAAATGAGGTGAACAACAATAAAATGAAATGCAAACTGGCAAGTTTCTTGTTCAATAAGTGTGCACTACTGATAGTGCCAAGCAAATAAGTACAAACTGGAAATTTATTTTCCCAAACCTCAGCTACATTGAGAGGAACGCTACCTCTTCCTGAAGTAACAGGTCTGAGGGGTACCCCAGGTTTGTGGGTTTTATAGAGACTATACATGTACATGTACTGTATATCCCAAGTTGGCAGGTACCAGATATGTAAGTTTCCTTTCCTGTTAAGAATGTTTGAGGATACTTCTCACCTTCAGAAGAACAGTCTTTGAAACTGCTTGTATGTTTATTGAAACAGGTATATGTATTTGAGCCATTAAGGAGATCCATCATCTTTTAGGGGTAGTTGGCCATGTCCAAGATGATCACTCCTCCACTCCTGTCAGTGCTGGTGAGGTTAATCTGCTATTTTGAAGCAGAAATATATTTAAAAGGGTTAATGAAAGGCCTGAGGAGAACACTCGCATCTACTCCATCCCTTGCAGTAGTTGCAATAAAGTGTATGTAGGTAGCCATAGTTGTGATATTTACTGAAGGTTTTGGCCATGTAGATCAAACTGCAGGGCCTATGAGAAGGGATGTTCAGCTGGTACATTGGTCCAGGGCCTGGATCTTAATGATGAAGATTTTGCAGCAGAACTGTAACATTTACCATTAGTACATAAAGCAAATTTTGGAAAACCAGAACTGAAAACTTCAGAATTGCTAAATTTATTAAAAGACTGCAAACTTTGTGAGATATTTCCAAATGTTTGTGGTAGTTTCAGAATGTTGTTGACAATTCCAGTTATACTAGTGTCAGCAGAAAGTTCTTCTAGCAAACTCAGACACATCAAAAACTTTTTAAGTTCTACTATGTCTCAATCCCGACTTGTTGATTTAGCAAGACTGAGTATTGATTCAAGCATTGCCAGATAAATTTATTTTGATAGTGTTATTAGAAATTTTGCAGACAAAACAGCCAGAAAAGCTCGTTTCACTAAGTAGTCTAAATAAATGTTAAACTTTTAAGAATTTATTTTACTTTGAAAGATCTTATTAAATGTTTAAAAATTTAGGCACCTGTATAGTTATAGGTCAACAAAAATTTTCAGAATCTATAAAGTATATGTATAAAGTAGTACTGTATATGTTATCTGGTCATTTTGCTGTGCAGATAATAAAGCATTTATGAAAGTTTACCAATGGTTTTATTGAACTTCAAATTCTCAATTTTGAGAGAAGCCTCAGCCTGCCCCCAGGGGCCCCAAAGTAGCCTTGTTCTGCCTTGCAAAATTTCTCTTGGAAGCCCTGGGTAAAAACATATGTGGATGAGAGGATGGGACAGCTATGGATTTGTCTACGCACAAGTATGAGCACATGCTTGCTGTGCCATTAACACCAATAATGCCTGTGTTTTACATTCTAACACTACACACCATATGAATTAGCCCAGGGGAAGCATGGTTATCAGTGAAAAAAACAGAAAAAGAAGAAAGTGCCTGGAATTGATGATCATTCATGCCAACGACACCATTACCCTAGAGCCAAAGAAGTTTCCAGTTGAAAGAACTCCTGGCTCTCAGACCCCCATTGCCCTCATGATGTTACATAGCTTTGCACCTTAAATCTCCTCATCACCTGCTCTCCTGACTATATAGATCCAGGTGTACCATGTACACCTACCATCCGACTTACGACCTGCTCGACTTACGACCACTCGACTTATGACCGTGTTTTTTATGCCAAATTTCTGGGAAATAAACAACTGTTTGTGTTGTACACAGTGTTTACCCTAAACCTTATGGTATAAAATACAGTACTAACAGCATAAAAAGTAAAATAAAACAATAAAATAAAGTCATTACAAAAATGTGATGTTGATATTCAGTAGTAAAGTTCGACTTACGTCCATTTCGACTTATGACAGGTTTCTTGGAACCGAACTCGGTCATAAGTCGGATGGTACCTGTATTGTACTCTATAGCTTGAAGAAACTTGGTCTCCAAAACATTGTTTCAGTGAATCTTTACATTCTTCCATAGTGTCTTGTTTTAAGTCAGTCTTGAACTGCATATCAAATCATTTTCATTATGAGATTTTGAGTCCCTCTTGTTTGTTGATGGGTTTTGTTCATCCTAGCTATTGGATTATATTGTAGCCATGAAAATAACAAATTCTTTCATGGGTCAGGTAGCAATACTGATAATGTATTGCTAAGTGTATTATCAAGCAACACAAAGAATATCAGGTGAGTTATTTTTGTTACTGAGAAGAAAATATTAGATTTAGGTACACAGTACATAGATTTTTTGTTAAAAAAATTTTGCTGATTAATGATTTGTGTACTAATATTTTATTAAATTCTAAACAACGAATATGTATACAACTTGAGAAAGTAATGAAATTTAAATAATAGTTTTTTGGCAAGTATGATAAAATAGAAATTTATTTACAGGAGGGTGCTATTAAAATGATCAACGAGTTTGAAGTAAGAATGGTTAAGTTCCGTCATGCTACTGGAGCAGACCTGGACACAGAGGTAAGTGCTGTATTACTATTAGTTTCCCTCTATTGTCTGCATTATAGTACATATGTATCTTAAGAATAAAAACTGCTTTTTATGTGGTATTTGGTGAACCATTGGGTAAAACAATCTGTCTTAGAATATTTTAATTTTAAAAGAAGGTGGACTGGTAATCCAACAGATGGCTTCAGTTGCTGGTCATCATATCACTAAGACCCACGTCAGGAAATATTTATTGTTTCCTGATGATGAATAAGACACATATGCAACAGTTGGATATCTTTATTGTTGAAATGTTTCATATATGTGGTAGGCTTCATCAGTCAAATACAAATAATGGATTGTAGACAGCAGGAATAGTGACAATGTAAGGATGATGTAATCAATCCATCAACCTTGGAGAAATAGTTTGAGGTGGTCAGTTCCTCGCTGAACTCTTCTCCAGGCTGAGGGACTGACCACTTCAAACTATTTCTCCAAGGCTGATTATATCGTCTTTACCTCACCACTACTCTGCTGCCTACAATCTATTCTCCATATTCGACTGATGAAGCCTACCACATAGGAAAAATCGTTTCAACAATAAAAATATCCAACTATTGCATAAGTATCTTACTTATCAAATTGTCATTATTTTATACCATTGTCAACATTGATGACTTGGCTAACCTAACATAACAACGTGTCTGAATACTTCCTTCAGCATCAAAAATGTAATTGAAAAATCTCCTTGTATATAAGATAGTATTTGAGAGTTTACTTCTCAGTTTGGTGTTGAAACAGATTAGAAAGAGGAGGAGGCCTGTCAATTTTGGTAAAAGACTTGCTTCAGGCTATGGAAATTAAAGCTCAAAATACAAATAATGTCAAAATTTTAGAAGTAGAGACCAGAAGAGAGAAGAAAAACTATTTGTGAATACATTCAGTCTCCTTTTTAGAATTACATGGAAAGAAAAAAGTTGCTAGATATATAAAGAACTACTTAACCCTTTCAGGGTCCACAGGCCCTCTCAGAGACTTGTTCTCAGGGTCCTCCAAATTTCAAAAAAAAAAAAAAAAAAAAAATTCTTACGAAAAGATAGAGAATTTTTTCCCGATCACGACATCAAAAGTATGAAATTTGATGGAAAACTTACAGAATTATGCTCTCATGAAGTTAGCGGTCTTGATGTTTATGCATCGGCGATTTTGCCCAATTTGAGCCCTATTTTCGGCCAATTCCAATGTACTAGTTGACAAAAATCATAACTATTTTGCCAGAACTCCATTTTTTCTATCGAATGAGTACAAGAAACCACCAATTTACCGATTTCAGGTATCCAATACAGTGGTCAGAATTTAGCAATTTTGCCAATTTAAAACAAATTTAAAAAGATGCCAATTTCCAAATAGGATCCAGAATAAACAAGAAAGACATTCCTGTTCATTAGTCACATCCCCAGGCCCCTCTTACATTTCTTTTGCTTTCCACTTTTAATTTTTATTCTCACAAAAAAAAAAATAAAATTTACTGTTATGCAGACTACTGCATTAGTGTAGAAATGGTATAAATAATATTGACGCACTTGTGAAAGAATATTAGACTCACCAGTTGACGTATATTGGACGCTTAGCATGATTTGTTTACTTTTGAACTTTGGTAAAAATCGAACATTTCTGCTACTTTGAGCGAAATTTCAAGGTACTTTTCATTGTAAAACCAGTCAAAATCATCTCAATTTCTGTAATATGCCTTCCATTCTATACATTGAGACCAGGAAAACTAGAATACAACAATAAATACCATACGAAAATATAGTGCAAAGTCGCTGTTTTAATCCAAAAACATGGTCAAAGTTTTTTTTTTCTCATTATGCACTGTGTGCTGCAGGATTTTTTTTTATACTGCGCACACTGACCACATAGACCCATTCTTTCATGTGTAGGCCTGCCAGCTTTCTCTCACTAGATTTGAAGGCGCTAGAATTTATGCATACTAGAACGTCATGGACACTGGCGCGTAAGCCGTACTAGTACGGCCGAAACCCTGAAAGGGTTAACAGCCAGAGAAAACTGTTATTAAAAAGTGACTCTGAAGAAATAGCACAAATCACTGTAATGGGGGATTTCAGCTATAAATAAGAGTGACTAGTGTATGAGGCCATAATGGTACATGTATATGAGTGCTATTGGCACATTATCTCACTCTGTTATAATGTTATCAAATCGTGACTAGATAAAACTATAGAGTGAAATGTTGTCCCATAAAAGCTTGTTCTGCAATGTGTATTTTTTCAGTATAATTCACCTAATTCTACATGTAATAAATGGTTCCATTATGCATGCACCAGCACATCAGAGATGCTAGAGAGAAAGACACACATGGTATATACTGGATTTTGTATTCTTTAAAAAAGAAGAAATTCTCGACGTAAATACAGTGGACCCCCGCATAACGATTACCTCCGAATGCGACCAATTATGTAAGTGTATTTATGTAAGTGCGTTTGTACATGTATGTTTGGGGGTCTGAAATGGACTAATCTACTTCACAATATTTCTTATGGGAACAAATTCGGTCAGTACTGGCACCTGAACATACTTCTGGAGTGAAAAAATATCGTTAACCGGGGGTCCACTGTAATTTCAGCCCATTGAGAAAGAGTGATAATGCTTTTTTTTAGAATTGCAGTGGAACCTTGGTATACGACCAGCTCCCTACTCGAGCAAAGCTCAGCACTTGACCAAACAAATATGACCTGCCAGAACTTTGCTGTACGTAAACTGTTTTGTGTTTCTTCACATTTTTTGGTGTTTTTTTGTATTTGTATAAGTCACCATGGGGCCTACAAAAATTAGTGATAACAGCCAACCAAACAGAAAATTGGATGGGAAGAACTTATTCGATGCTCAGACGGAGCGGCACTCGAACAGCCTTCTGGAATGAATTAAGGTCACATACTGAGGTTCCACTGTAATATATGATGCCAAGGACAAAAATCACAGAATCAAAGGAGGAAATGTGTAAAATATTAAATACCGTCCATATTTTACGGCGAACAAAACTCTCCAGTGTCGAGGACCCCTTCCCTCCCCAAGTCTGATTGGCTTAATTTAAAAAAAAAAAAAAGATAAGCGATACTTCAGCCTCCAAGATGCAAACCATATTGTCAGCAAACATATTGTCACTACTGCACTATGTCTTATCAACAAGATTAATTAAACTATGTATTAAATAACTGGATATACATTATTTATTGCCAGCGCTGACCTAAATGTACAGTTACAGACAAAGCCATGTTAGAGATCTATGACTCTCAACTGCTGGAATGCAGCTTGATCTGCTGGAGCTTCAAAATTATTATGAGGAAACTTTTGTCTATACATACTTAAGTCATTTTTTAACCTCTCCACAATTTTTTTCTGTTTTGTGTGTAAATTAGATCGTTCATAGCTTTTAGCACTAGTCAGACTTCCAAATTCACTGAACTTAATTATTCATTGTTTTTACTGAAGTGTCTCTTGTGGATAATTGGCTAGGCACACTATTCCTTGAATTTATAACCAGTCATAGGATTTCATTTGAAATCTGTTAACTTATTTCCCACTCCCAAATCTCTTCTTTCCAGACATTCTTTCTAATCATTTGCAATATTAATAAGGTTACAGCACTATTTATAGAGAAAAAGTTAAGGCAATATTTATAGAGATAATGTTAGAACAGTATAGAGATAAGGTTATAACAGTATTTACAGAGATAAAATTAGGGGTCGGCCTAGGAAAGGTTGGAGAGAGGGGGTAAAGGAGGTTTTGTGTGCGAGGGGCTTGGACTTCCAGCAGGTATGCATGAGCGTGTTTGATAGGAGTGAATGGAGACAAATGGTTTTTAATACTTGACGTGCTGTTGGAGTGTGAGCAAAGTAACACTTATGAAGGGGTTCAGGGAAACCGGCAGGCCAGACTTGAGTCCTGGAGATGGGAAGTACAGTGCCTGCACTCTGAAGGAGGGGTGTTAATGTTGCAGTTTAAAAACTGTAGTGTGAAGCACCCTTCTGGCAAGACAGTGATGGAGTGAATGATGGTGAAAGTTTTTCTTTTTCAGGCCACCCTGCCTTGGTGGGAATCGGCCAGTGTGATTAAAAAAAAAAAAAAAAAAAAAATTAGAACAGTATTTATAGAGGTAAGGTTAGAACAGTATTTTTAGAGAGATGGTTGCTGCAATGCAAAAGCAGCCAAAATATAAAACAAATTTTTTATGTTTATAGAATTTTGTGGTATTCACAGATTCTGGATTAGCAGGGAACTGTAGTAATGTAACTACTATGAATGTGGTGTGGATGTAGAATAATTTAAGAAGCCCTACCTTGGTGGATATTGTTTGGGGCTCCATGATAATCAACACACTACCATGATTAATGTTGTGTGCATCGGTATAGCAGTAAACAGCATACCATGGTAATGTTGTGTGTTACTCCATGATAGTAAACATTACCATGGTCAATGTTGTATATGACCCCATGATAGTAAGTAGCCTCATAGTTTAACATGGTTTCCAATGGCAACCTCATGGTTACCAATTATATCTTACTGAAATATAGTATTACTTCATTATCCATTATCTCTAATTTAAGTAAGTTTGCCTGACATGCTCTGCATAACAAAAGGGCTTTCTGCATGTACATCTAAATGTCACCCACCTCTGTACACACATTGTATCATGCTGAAATGAAGGAGCTTTAATCTTTAATAAACTTTGTTACTGTATGAACTGTGGATCATTCAACAGATTATTGAAAATGGAGCCAAATTAGCCTCACTCCTCGGGGTAGATGGCTCGGTGTTTCGCAAAAAACCCGGTCGAACAAGACTTGATGCTCAGGATGAAACTGTGCTCCTAGAGAAGACGGCTTCAGTGACAGACACGTTAAAGGTGAGCGCTTTATACATTGTTCTCCTCTTTGGAGAATATTGATTTCTGTCCATAAAGATTGTTTTAATATGTATCTAAATGAGCTTGGCTCAAGGCTGGACTCCGGGAGTAGAAAAATTTTTGGAACTCATCATAGGTAAAGAAGGGTAAACTACATATTTTTGCTATGTTTATTATGAAATTTGATGAATTAGACACTTGTGCAACACTTGGGTATCTTTATTGTGGAAACGTTTTGCCAACTAATGACTTCCTCGGTCTAATACAGGGAAGAATGGTTGAAGATCAGGACTTTGAGGTAATCAGTACCTCAGCCTGGAGTCAATGTGATCAGTCCATCAATCAAGATTGTTGGACTGATAACATCCTGGAGTTAATGCAATCAATTCATCAGTCAAAATTGATGGACTGATTACCTCAAACTCCTTCTGATCTTCAGCCATTCTTCCCTGTGCTGGAATGAGGAAACCACTGGTTGGCAAAACGTTTCCACAATAAAGATACCCAAGTGTTGCATAAGTGTCTAATTCATCATCCTGTCTGAACCATTCATCTCTGAACCATTCATCTACATTATGAAATACTGTACCTGTTGAGAATGTACCACTTTATCTTTCACTGTCTCATACATAGTTCTTTGTTATTGATGCCAGGGTTGTTCACATAGATCTATGCATAAATTCTAGTGGTTTTAAATTTGGTATGAGAGACCTAGTAGGCCTACATATACAAACAAACATAATGAGGGAAAATTTCTGGGTTTGCACCTTGACAGCAGCTTGAAATTCAACACTCATATCCAGCACATAACAAAAAAATATCCAAAACAGTTGGCATCCTCTCAAGGATATGTTATTATGTACCACAAACAGCACTACCTACATAATGCTATTCACTGATTTACCCCTAAACAAAGAAGGGAATGTACGAAAGTATAGTGTTACCAACACTGTAATGTGGTTGTGAAGCATGGGGGGTAAATGCTGCAGCAAGGAGGACGCTGGAGGCAGTAGAGATGACATGTCTAAGGGCAATGTGTGGTGTAAATATTATGCAGAGAATTCATTGTGTGGAAATTAGGAGGAAGTGTGGAGTTACTAAAAGTATTATTCAGAAAGCTAAAGAGGGGTTATTGAGGTGGTTTGGTCATTTAGAGAGCATGGAGCAAAATAGATTGACTTAAAGGGTGTATAAATCTGTAGCAGAGGGGAGGAGGGGTAGGGGCTGTCCTAGGATAGGATGGAGGAAGGGGGTAAAAGAGGTTTTGTGTGCAAGGGGCTTGTACATGCAGCAGGCATGTGACCATGTTAGATAGGAATGAATGGAGATAAATGGATTTTGGAACCTGACAAGCTGTTGAAGTATGAGCAGGGTAATATTTTGTGAAGGGATTCAAGGAAGCCGGTTAGTCAGACTTGAGTCCTGGAGGTGGGTAATACAATGCCTGCACTTTAAAGGAGGGGTTTGGGATATTGGCCGTTTGGAGTGACAGTGATTATGTGTTAATGATGGTTAAAGTGTTGAATGATGGTGAAAGTGTTTATTTTTTGAGTCACCCTGCCTTGGTGGGAGATGGCTGGCGAACGTGTTAAAAAAAAATGGAAATTAAAAGTGAACATGGGATAGAGCAAGTGATGAGATTATCAAAAAATCTAGGGAATGAGAAATTGGATATCAGATTGGAGGGAGTATGGAGGAAGTAAATATGCTCAGATATTTGGTAGTAGACTTGTCAGCAGTTGGGTCTATGAGAGATGAGGTGAAGTGTAGAATTGATGATGGGGAAAAAAAGTGGTTGATGCATTGAGGCATCTGTGGAAATAAAGAACTTTATCCATGGAGGCAAAAAAAAAAGGGAATGTACCAGAGTATAGTGATACTTGCACTGTTGTATGGGTATGAATCATGGGGTTTGAATGTTGCATTGAGGAGGAGCCGGGAGGCAGTACAGATGTTGTTTGAAGGCAGTATGTGGTGTGAATATTATACAGAGAATTTGGAGATTAGGAGAAGGTGCGGCATTAACAAAAGCATTATGGTGGTGATGAGGTGGTTTGGACATTTTAGATGCTTGAGGCTTGGATATCCAATAGGCCTGTGTAAGCATATTAGATAGGGATATATAGAGGTAAGCAGTTTTTAAGATTTGACATGTTGTTGGAATGTGAGCAAGGTAAGATTTATGAAAGGATTCAGGGGAAACTGATTAGCCAGACTTGAGTTCTCATGGTGGAGATGTGGTATGAATGGTCATCTGAACTGTGAGGTCAGTGTCCTTCTGGCAAGACAGTGATTGAATGATTGATAGTGAAAGTGCTTTCTTCTTGTTGGGTGACCCTACCTCGATGATAGACAACCAGAGTGTTAAAACAAGAAAATATTGAAGTCTTCAAACAGAAACTAGATAAGTTCTTGCAAGAGGTGCCTCTTCAGACAGGTTGTGATGTGTGGGCCTGTGTTGCAGTTAGCAATAGTCTGGCAAACCAGACTGTCACCAGGGAAGTTTGACCACAGACTGGCCTCTGAGAATAGAAACCTATTAAAACCAGTCACAGCTAGATATACTGAAATTCTTGGAAAAGAAAGGATAAATTGAAAGTGTTTGCTGTATTCAGCATGTAGTGCAAGCTTAACTTTTAAAGAAATTTTATATGGATTTTATGCTAATAAAAATATATATCACATTATTGTAGCTTAATTTTTCTTAAATTTATAATAATGAAATTACATTTTACATCCCATGAAAGCAAGAAACTCGAGTACTGTAATTATAACATCAACATACTTAAATGATGATAGATAATTATATATATACATATCTATCTATATATAT
>NC_091322.1:13572764-13747764 GCF_038502225.1 Cherax quadricarinatus
ATGCTTTCCATGTCATTCTACTTTGATCCATTCTCTCTAAATGACCAAACCACCTCAACAACCCCTCTTCTGCCCTCTGACTAATGCTTTTATTAACTCCACACCTTCTCCTAATTTCCACACTCCGAATTTTCTGCATAATATTTACACCACACATTGCCCTTAACCCTTTGAGGGTCGACAGGCCCTCTCCGAAACTCGTTCTCAGGGTCGGCCAAATTTAAAAAAAAAAAAAAATTATTTTCTCTTATGAAAAGATAGAGAATCTTTTCCCGATCATAAAGACACCAAAAGTTTGAAATTTGATAGAAAACTTACGGAATTATGCTCTAACAAATTTAGCGGTCTCAGTGATGTTTACGCATCGGTGATTTTGCCCACTTTGAGCCCCATTTTCGGCCAATTTCACTGTACTAGTCGACAAAAAACATGAATATTTCGCTAGAACTCCATTTTTTCTATCGAATGGGTGCAAGAAACCACCCATTTATGAAATTCAACTATCCAGTACAGTGGTCAGAATTTAGCAATTTTGCCAATTTCACACAAATTTCAAAAGATGCCAATTTCCAAATAGGGTCCAGAATAAACAAGAAAGACATTCCTGGCACTAAAATGACATTTCCTCTAGTCATTAGTCACGTCTCAAGGCCCCTCTTATATTCTTTTGCTTTCCACTTTGAATTTTTATTCTCACAAAAAATATAAGATTTACTGTTATGCAGACTACTGCATTAGTGTAAAAAATGGTATAAATATTATTGGTGCACTTGTGAAAGAATATTAGACTCACCAGTTGACGTGTATTGCACGCTTGGCACGATTTGTTTACTTTTGAAGTTTGGTAAAAATCGAACATTTCTGCTACTCTGAGCTCAATTTCAAGGCACCTTTCATTGTAAAACCAGTCAAAATCATCTCAATTTCTGTAATATGTCTTCCATTCTATAAAATGAGACCAAGAAAACTAGAATACAACAATAAATACCATACGAAAATACACTGCAAAGTCGCTGATTTATTCCAAAAAAATGGTCAAAGTTTTTTTTTTCTCATTATGCACTGTGTGCTGCAGGATTTTTTTTAGACTGTGCACACTGACCACATAGACCCATTCTTTCATATGAAGGCCTACTAGCTTTCTCCCACTAGATTTGAGGCTGCTAGAATTTATGCGTACTAGTACGTCAAAAACCCCTACGCGTAAGACGTACTAGTACAACCAAAACCCTCAAAGGGTTAAACAGGACATATCCACTGCCTCCAACCGTCTCCTCGCTGCTGCATTTACCACCCAAGCTTCACATCCATATAAGAGTGTTGGTACTACTATACTTTCATACATTCCCTTCTTTGCCTCCATAGATAACGTTTTTTGACTCCACATATACCTCAACGCACCACTCACCTTTTTTCCCTCATCAATTCTATGATTAACCTCATCCTTCATAAATCCATCCGCCGACACATCAACTCCCAAGTATCTGAAAACATTCACTTCTTCCATACTCCTCCTCCCCAATTTGATATCCAATTTTTCTT
Organism: Cherax quadricarinatus; assembly: GCF_038502225.1. NCBI lineage: Eukaryota > Metazoa > Arthropoda > Malacostraca > Decapoda > Parastacidae > Cherax > Cherax quadricarinatus. The sequence continues at coordinate 13,574,307 of NC_091322.1, forward strand.
TAAATCATTTGATACCCTCATCACCTTACTCTTTTCTATGTTCACTTTCAACTTTCTACCTTTACACACATTCTCAAACTCATCCACTAACCTTTGCAATTTTTCTTTAGAATCTCCCATAAGCACAGTATCATCAGCAAAATGTAACTGTGTCAATTCCCATTTTGAATTTGATTCCCCAAAATTTAATCCCACCCCTCTCCCGAACACCCTAGCATTTACTTCTTTTACAACTCCATCTATAAATATATTAAACAACCATGGTGACATTACACATCCCTGTCTAAGACCTACTTTTACCGGGAAGTATTCTCCCTCTCTTCTACACACTCTAACCTGAGCCTCACTATCCTCATAAAAACTCTTAACAGCATTTAGTAACTTACCACCTATTCCATATACTTGCAACATCTGCCACATTGCTCCTCTATCCACTCTATCATATGCCTTTTCTAAATCCATAAATGCAATAAAAACTTCCCTACCTTTATCTAAATACTGTTCACATATATGCTTCAATGTAAACACTTGATCTACACATCCCCTACCCACTCTGAAGCCTCCCTGCTCATCTGCAATCCTACATTCTGTCTTACCTCTAATTCTTTCAATTATAACCCTACCGTATACTTTTCCTGGTATACTCAGTAAACTTATTCCTCTATAATTTTTACAATCTCTTTTGTCCCCTTTCCCTTTATATAAAGGGACTACACATGTTCTCCGCCAATCCCTAGGTACCTTCCCCTCTTTCAAACATTTATTAAACAAAAGTACCAACCACTCCAACACTATATCCCCCCCTGCTTTTAACATTTCTGTCATGATCCCATCAGTTCCAGCTGCTTTACCCCCTTTCATTCTACGTAATGCCTCACGTACCTCCACCACACTTACATTCTGCTCTTCTTCACTCCTAAAAGATGGTATACCTCCCTGGCCAGTGCATGAAATTACCGCCTCCCTTTCTTCCTCAACATTTAAAAGCTCCTCAAAATATTCTCGCCATCTACCTAATACCTCCATCTCCCTATCTACTAATTCCCCTACTCTGTTTTTAACTGACAAATCCATACTTTCCCTAGGCTTTCTTAACTTGTTTAACTCACTCCAAAATTTTTTCTTATTTTCATTAAAATTTCTTGACAGTGCCTCTCCCACTCTATCATCTGCTCTCCTTTTGCACTCTCTCACTACTCTCTTCACCTTTCTTTTACTCTCCATATACTCTGCTCTTCTTATAACACTTCTGTTTTGTAAAAACCTCTCATAAACTACCTTTTTCTCTTTTATCACACCCTTTACTTCATCATTCCACCAGTCACTCCTCTTTCCTCCTGCCCCCACCCTCCTATAACCACAAACTTCTGCCCCACATTCTAATACTGCATTTTTAAAACTATTCCAACCCTCTTCAACCCCCCCAGTACTCATCTTTGCACTAGCCCACCTTTCTGCCAATAGTCGCTCATATCTCGCCCGAACTTCCTCTTCCCTTATTTTATACACTTTCACCTCCCTCTTACTTGTTGTTGCCACCTTCCTCTTTTCCCATCTACCTCTTACTCTAACTGTAGCTACAACTAAATAATGATCCGATATATCAGTTGCCCCTCTATAAACATGTACATCCTGGAGCCTACCCATCAACCTTTTATCCACCAATACATAATCTAACAGACTACTTTCATTACGTGCTACATCATACCTTGTATATTTATTTATCCTCTTTTTCATAAAATATGTATTACTTATTACCAAATTTCTTTCTACACATAGCTCAATTAAAGGCTCCCCATTTACATTTACCCCTGGCACCCCAAATTTACCTACTACTCCCTCCATAACATTTTTACCCACTTTAGCATTGAAATCCCCAACCACCATTACTCTCACACTTGATTCAAAACTCCCCATGCATTCACTCAACATTTCCCAGAATCTCTCTCTCTCCTCTACACTTTTCTCTTCTCCAGGTGCATATACGCTTACTATAACCCACTTTTCACATCCAATCTTTATTTTACTCCACATAATCCTAGGGAAAGTATGGATTTGTCAGTTAAAAACAGAGTAGGGGATGGAGGTATTAGGTAGATGGCAAGAATATTTTGAGGAACTTTTAAATGTTAAGGAAGAAACAGAGGCAGTAATTTCATGCACTGGTCAGGGAGGTATACCACCTTTTAGGAGTGAAGAAGAGCAGAATGTAAGTGTGGGGGAGGTACGTGAGGCATTACGTAAAATGAAAGGGGGTAAAGCAGCTGGAACTGATGGGATCATGACAGAAATGTTAAAAGCAGGGGGGGATATAGTGTTGGAGTGGTTGGTACTTTTGTTTAATAAATGTATGAAAGAGGGGAAGGCACCTAGGGATTGGCAGAGAGCATGTATAGTCCCTTTATATAAAGGGAAAGGGGACAAAAGAGACTGTAAAAATTATAGAGGAATAAGCTTACTGAGTATACCAGGAAAAGTGTACGGTAGGGTTATAATTGAAAGAATTAGAGGTAAGACAGAATGTAGGGTTGCGGATGAGCAAGGAGGTTTCAGAGTGGGTAGGGGATGTGTAGATCAAGTGTTTACATTGAAGCATATATGTGAACAGTATTTAGATAAAGGTAGGGAAGTTTTTATTGCATTTATGGATTTAGAAAAGGCATATGATAGAGTGGATAGAGGAGCAATGTGGCAGATGTTGCAAGTATATGGAATAGGTGGTAAGTTATTAAATGCTGTAAAGAGTTTTTATGAGGATAGTGAGGCTCAGGTTAGAGTGTGTAGAAGAGAGGGAGACTACTTCCCGGTAAAAGTAGGTCTTAGACAGGGATGTGTAATGTCACCATGGTTGTTTAATATATTTATAGATGGGGTTGTAAAGGAAGTAAATGCTAGGGTGTTCGGGAGAGGGGTGGGATTAAATTTTGGGGAATCAAATTCAAAATGGGAATTGACACAGTTACTTTTTGCTGTGCTTATGGGAGATTCTAAAGAAAAATTGCAAAGGTTAGTGGATGAGTTTGAGAATGTGTGTAAAGGTAGAAAGTTGAAAGTGAACATAGAAAAGAGTAAGGTGATGAGGGTATCAAATGATTTAGATAAAGAAAAATTGGATATCAAATTGGGGAGGAGGAGTATGGAAGAAGTGAATGTTTTCGGATACTTGGGAGTTGACGTGTCGGCAGATGGATTTATGAAGGATGAGGTTAATCATAGAATTGATGAGGGAAAAAAGGTGAGTGGTGCGTTGAGGTATATGTGGAGTCAAAAAACGTTATCTATGGAGGCAAAGAAGGGAATGTATGAAAGTTTAGTAGTACCAACACTCTTATATGGATGTGAAGCTTGGGTGGTAAATGCAGCAGTGAGGAGACGGTTGGAGGCAGTATATATACAGTGGACCCCCGGTTAACGATATTTTTTCACTCCAGAAGTATGTTCAGGTGCCAGTACTGACCGAATTTGTTCCCATAAGGAATATTGTGAAGTAGATTAGTCCATTTCAGACCCCCAAACATACACGTACAAATGCACTTACATAAATACACTTACATAATTGGTCGCATTCGGAGGTGATCGTTATGCGGGGGTCCACTGTATATATATATTTTTTTTTTTTTTTCAACAAGTCGGCCGTCTCCCACCGAGGCAGGGTGACCCAAAAAAAGAAAGAATATATACAGTGGACCCCCCGTTAACGATATTTTTTCACTCCAGAAGTATGTTCAGGTGCCAGTACTGACCGAATTTGTTCCCATAAGGAATATTGTGAAGTAGATTAGTCCATTTCAGACCCCCAAACATACACGTACAAATGCACTTACATAAATACACTTACATAATTGGTCGCATTCGGAGGTGATCGTTATGCGGGGGTCCACTGTATATATATTTTTTTTTTTCCATACAGCCAGTTGAAGAGTCAGTGTGTCAGTCACCACCACCAGTACCAACAGCCATACCAGAGCTCAACCCATCTGAAGTGCCTGATGCTGGAAATACTGCTGTACTTGTTCCACCCATGGAAGCTCTCACACTGGAAGAGCCTCCAGCTTTTGTTTCAGACAGTAGCAATGCCCGGGGCAAGTTCCTTGCATCAGCTCGTCTGCAGTTTCAGGAAGATGAGTCCAAGGTTACTGATACTGAAAATAAGAAAGAGACTCCAAATAGTGGTTTTGCAGAATATTCAGATGATATATTTGATTAAGCTTTATTTTCTAAGCTTTAAATTGTTTCCTGCTGGGTCTGTGCTACCCACTCTGTAGTCAGTTTTCTCAGTTTATTTTGTAAGCTTCATAGCTCTTTGTAATAATCAATTCTGTATGCAGCCATAAATCTACAGGGTAAACAGCTCCACATGTGGCTGTAGATGTGTGGTGTAAATAGTTGCACATGTGGCCTTAGATCTATGTTGTAAACAACTCCACACATGACTGGAAATGTGTGGGGTTAACACTTACATGCACACCCATGTATCTGTATAGTAAACAGGTTCATACAAGGCTGTATATCTACATGAGAAAGAGTTTAAGGGTTAACTAATCACAGTGATGCACATAATGCTTGAAAAAATGTAGTAACTTCAATGATTTTTTCATTCACCTTGTAACATTGCTTGATGAAGTGTCAGTGTATTACACTTCACACAAATGATTTTGAAACAATTTTCTGCACTTAGCTTTCCCTTTGTTGGTCTGCATGGTTGCTGAGCAGTTAATGCACTGGCCTGTGAGTTTTAGGACTACCTTGCTGTGGGTTCAAACCCCACTTGTTCCATGATAAGTACGAATTTTTTTATGTAGTGTACATTTTGCACTATATTAAATGGGATGTAAATTGCTGTCTGATGTTTTGTATGTGTGGAGAGTTCATCTTTCTTCCTATTTTGCATATGTGGAGGGTTCCAGTTTATTCAGAGACTGATCAAGAACTAGATTTAATAGCTCTTCGAGGGAGGTTTCATGGTGCCAGTAAGGGTTCTTTATCCAAGGAATTGAGGCTGACCTCTTCTTCCTTGAATGGAACCTGATTGCTTTTCATATCCCCAGACACTGTATGACCCATATAAGTTTACCATTCCACTCTTACTTTTGAAAGTAATTGTGATGATGTAGATTTAATAATTATTTTGTTAAGAACTGAGTTATATGCATTTTTTGCATTTGTATTTTATGCATATATGGATTGTTCAGATTTGTTTACTACAGTATTGTCAGGGAATTTAATTAATCCTTAAATGGTCCAAATGTATATATATGTTCACCTGCGCAGCGCCTTGAATATTTTGAGAAAAGAAAAACAATTTTTTTTTTTATAGGAAAAAAGAGCATGTGGTACCCAGGCATCCCCAATTTTTTTATATGTTGCACACTGAGTGCGCACACCCATTCTCTCTTGTCTAGGAGACTCAGGCCTATCATGCCAATGTTGAATAAATGACAAATAAAACATATATATACGCTTGGGGTGCTACGCGAGAGAATGTATACATATGTTTGGACCGTTTAAGGGTTAATCATTAAGTTGGTTTGTTGGGCCATTTATTATGTCCCATACATAATGGAGACTGACATGGTGCTAGTCAGGCATAAGCTTATCTATATCACAATCTTCCCTGCAGTACAGCTCATCTTCTAAACCACAGACATCATGGCACTGTTGCAAAACAGTGCCATGAACAGTTGAACTATGACTGTTTTAGAAGAGCTATGCACAGTGGCTGCCTATTTTCTGTTCATGAAACACTTTTTTTTTTGTCTTATATTATAATTTTTCCATTGTAACCTAAGGGAAGTATATACCCAGGTACTCCCTATTCTCACTACAACCCTCCCTCTCTTCCCACAATCCTCCCATATCACAGCTGCTACCATCACCACATGAGTGAGGGATGGACACCATATATAGTGCTAAGTCAGGTATGATGGGAATAAGCTGATCAAATTATTTATATTTTTTCATCATCAGTGATTACTAATACTGACAAAGTAAACAAAGGCTGCCAATGTGATTGGTGCTGCAATAGTTGACGTGTTTGCAAAAAAAAAAAAAAAGTGAAAAGTTGTATATTCACTCATGGGAAGTGGTGTGATATTTTGAAATACACCTTTTTTTCCACTTTGAGTTCACTTTTTTGTAAATTCACTATTATACCATGTACCATTTCTGTTGGTAGCTCCATATATGTTAAGAGAGACAAATAATGTATAATGTGATTCTTGATGGTGCTCTGCCCACACAGTGCACATTATTGTTACTGGCAAACTTGGATGAATGGGAAAGGTGAGTACCTCGAGTTTCGAACAGCTCCCAACTCAAACAATTATGTAAGTGTATTTTTGTAAGTGCTTTTGTAAGTGTATTTTTGGGGGTCTGAAACAGACTAATCTAATCTACATTATTCCTTATGGGAACAAATTCATTCAGTATCAGTACTCGGACAGCCTTCTGAAACAAATTAAGTTCATAACTCGAGGTACCACTATATGTAGGGAAGTAGAGTGAAGTGAGGTATGTTGTGTGCAGGTCATTGTAGTGGTGTGAGGTCAGGCATGTCACTGCACTGATGTTTGCAGGGCACTGCAATTGTCCTCTGAGCTGTTATGTGGGAAGATGATATAGAAGTTTATCAAATGGCAAGAGGTTCAGCTACTGTATGTTCTAAAAGACTTCTATTACTGTTGAAATTACTGGAAATGCTAATAAGAGCTGGCATGCTAACTTCACACCACTGAGAGGACCTGCACACCATATATCACATCTCACTGTGCTACCCATTCAGGCTTTTTTGTGACCTGACAAAGTCATCGGTATGGGCTAAACATTGTCAATAATCACATTATACCATCATGCCAGCATTGTACAGGGTGTCCACAAAAACACTCCCTGATTTCAAACAGGTTTAACATGTAACTTTATTATAATAATCTTTCAGAGTTAGTAGCTTCAAATGCAGGATTTCATTCAGTTTCATGTGGTGTAAGGTAGCATTAAAGGCACTCGATGTGCGCCCCTCTGGTTGCTCGGCAAACATTGATGCGATAGCCCAGTTCAGTCTAGGTGCTCTGCAGCATATCTGGTGTTATCATGCGAACTGCTTCAGTGATCAAAATTTTCAGCTCCTCCAGGGTTGCAGGTAGTGGTGGTGCATAAACTGTGCTCTTCAGTTACCCCCAAAGAAAGAAGTCACAAACAGGTCCAGTGACCTGTGCAAGTGGCCTGTGAGGTCACTGGACCTAACTTTGTGACTTCTTTCTTTGGGGGAATGTGAAGAGCACAGTTTATGTACCACTACTACCTGCAACCCTGGAGGAGCTGAAAATTTTGATAACTGAAGCAATTCGCATGATAACACCAGACATGCTGCAGAGCGTCTGGACCAAACTGGACCATCGCATCGATGTTTGCCAAGCAACCAGAGGGATGCACATTGAGTGCCCTTAATGCTACCCTATACCATATGAAACTGAATAAAATCCTGCATCTGAAGCTACTAACTGTGAAAGATTATTACAATAAAGTTACATGTTATACCTGTTTGAAATCAGGGAGTGTTTTTGTGGACGCCCTGTATATCTTTTCTCCCCAGTTCAATATGTATATGCAATATACAATTACCGTATGCAATTAGCGAGTACACAGAACATACCGAAGAGTTATTTGGAAGTAATTATTAAAGACCAGATTGAGCTTAGTACAACTGCCATGGGCCTGGAATGCACTTGTATTTTAAAGAGAAGAAAGGGTGTAATGGGCCATTCTATATTGTATTTACTTCAGTTTTGATGTATGTACTGGATACAAACAAAAAATTATCTGTAGTCTACTGTGTGATGAATCTCTTAATAAAGATGTATTTTGTTATTTAGTTCTATTATTTAATCATTACCTGCTTTTGTGGAAGCTTTCTTTGAAGGCAATTCCTTTCTGGAGAGAGACTGCTGGTGTAGCCTTCCCTCACCAGGGTGAAGGCTCTGCTAAATGTTACCTCGTGCATTTGCCATGCGTAAAACCCACATTCTTTGTCACTCACCTGAAAGTTGAGTCTGCCCCAGGGGTTTTGGTTCTTTGGTGGGCAAGAAGAGATAAAAGGAGAAGTTTGGTGTTGGTACTACTATAATCGATCTGTTGGCCATGCATTTCTCATTTGCAGTCTGATGTTGGGTTAGGAGCTCATCAACTTGTGTTTTCACTGCCCAGACTTGCAGTCTGCAGATTTTAGCTTACATTCTACATTACAAATCGTGGGCCCTTGTGAATTGTGAGTTTGGATAACATTGATTAATTGGGGCAGTGTTTGGCCTGATGTCTGTCTGTGATGGGGCAGTGTTTGGTTTGACCATTTGTGGTGGAGCAGTGTTTGGCCTGATTACTGTCTGTGGTGGGGCAGTGTTTGGCTTGATTACTCTGATGGGACAATGTTTGGCTTGACCGTTTGTGGCAGGGCAGTGTTTGGCCTGATGACTGTGGTGGTAGTGTTTGGCTTGATGACTGTCTGTGGTGGGGCAGTGTTTGGCTTGATGACTGTCTGTGGTGAAGCAGTGTTTGGCTTGATGACTGTGGTGAGGCAGTGTTTGGTTTTATGATTGGTGGAGCAGTGTTTGGCTTGATGACTGTGGTGGGGCAGTGTTTGGCTTGATGACTGTCTGTGGTGAAGCAGCATTTAGCTTGATGACTGGTGGGGCAGTGTTTGGCTTGATGACTGTCTGGGGTGGAGCAGTGTTTGGCTTGATGACTGTCTGGGGTGGAGCAGTGTTTGGCTTGATGACTGTGGTGGGGCAGTGTTTGGCTTGATGACTGTGGTGAGGCAGTGTTTGGTTTTATGACTGTGGTGGAGCAGTGTTTGGCTTGATGACTGTGGTGGAGCAGTGTTTGGCTTGATGACTGTCTGTGGTGGAGCAGTGTTTGGCTTGATGACTGTCTGTGGTGGGGCAGTGTTTGGTTTTATGACTGTGGTGGAGCAGTGTTTGGCTTGATGACTGTGGTGAGGTAATGTTTGGTTTGATGACTGTGGTGGAGCAGTGGATGTTGCTATGGTGTCACATATTTTTTTATTCAGAAACATAATTGTCCCATATATATTAAGAATACTTTTTCTAAAGTGAAACTCCATTCGTTGTACTTCGAAAATTATGTAGTTTTTGATGGAAAATTGTAAAATATAAAAATGGCAACTTTTATTTCAGCTGTAGCTTGGTTCCCGCTCCACTTATGATAAAAATGGAAATAACTAAAAATGTTGTTCTCTACATTTTTCTTTAAAGCATTGTTTTGATATGTTCAACCTTTCAAGAGTTATTACACAAAAAATGCAAAAATGGCCTACATTTTTCAGGTGCTGATTACTGATGTTGTTACAAGGGACTAGAACTACATGTATGTATGTGCAATTTTCTTGGGAAGTTTTTTCAAGATAAAACCCTAGAATGACTGGACTATTAATTAGCATCAGCCACATGTTGCTTTACAACATGCAGTTGATACTGATTCTTTTATTGTGGTCGGCCAAGATACGATGACCCTTTTGGCGTTGCATCACTTCCACAAAACAAGAGCTTTGGTTCCTCAGACCACAGACAGGCAGCAGAGAGGCAAATGTAATCAAAACTTCCAAGAAACCAGACACGAAATGTTTCTTTTCCTACACACAATGACTGGATGGGATTTAACATCCAATATTTTCCAAAAAAAGGAAAATAAAAGCCTTAAGATTCTGAGAGAAAAATGAACTGTTGAGGGTAAAAATGAAAACAGCCAAGTTAATGTAGTTAAGACTGACATAGCTAAAGCTGATGAATTCCTCCTGACACTCCCCTCAGGGGAGGTTCCTTGATGTTGGTGAGGGGCTCTTGATCTAGGGAATTGGATCTGTGCTCCAGTTCCCTGAATTGAGCCTGAATGCCTTTCATCCCCCCACTTGCGCTGTATAATCCTTTGGGTTTAGTGCTCCCCCATGATTATAATAATAATAATAATCCTGACACTGTGTGGATCATCAAGAAAATCCTCGAATGAACATCGACATTATTACACAGCCAACAAATGGTGAAACAACTCCCGAGGCAGGTCCGAATCTCCTACTGGCTTAAGCCAATGACCCAACCTAGTCAGGTCAGGTCACATTCACTTTAGGAAGGAGCATGGCATCAGACCCATCAGCACAAGCTAGTCAGGTCCAACTCACACCCACACCTACTCATGTATTTATCTAACCTATTTTTAAAACCACACAAATGTTTCAGCTTCTATGACGGTACTCAGGAGTTTATTTCACTCATCCACAAGTCTATTACCAAACCAATACTTTCCTATATCCTTCCTGAATCTGAATTTTTCCAACTTAAAACCATTGTTGCGAGTCCTGTCTAGGCTAGATATTTTTAGCATGTTATTTACATTCCCTTTATTTATTCCTGTTTTCCATTTATGAACCTCAGTCATATCCCCCCTAATTCTATGCCTTTCGAGAGAGCAGATTCAGGGCCCTCAGTCTATCCTCATAAGGAAGATTTCTGATAAATGGGATCAACTTTGTCATCCTCCTTTGTATGTTTTCCAGAGCATTTATATCCATTCTGTAATACGGTGACCAGAACTGTGCAGCTAAATCTAAATGAGGCCTAACCAAAAATATATAGAGTTGAAAAACAACCCGAGGACTCTTATTATTTATGCTTCTTGATATGAAACCAAGTACTATTCTGTTCACTTTATTGCAAACACTTATGCACTGTTGTCTTGGTTTGAGATTACTGCTAACCAGAACTCCCAGTGCCTGACTAGCTATTACATTTAACTTCTTTCGATTGGAAGATTTCTTGTAAGACTCGTGGGTGCATGAGAGCAGATTTTGTATGTTCAGTGATGTGTGGCCACTGTGAAGAAAGAACATGTGAAAGCTCGCACTGTTTTTATCGTAGAACTTAATGTCTTCTATAACTTTTGTTTAAAAATTTTTTTGCTAACTTCAACTGTTCAAGTTATTCCCCCCCCCCCCAAAAAAAAAGACCGCCATTTTCTAAGATGACGGCCGTAGTACAACATGCACGAGTGTTGATTGATTTTTGGTATGTTGTGATTAGGGACTAGAATTTTCTCTTCTTGGGAATTTATTTCTAGAAAGACAATTTTTTTTACACTTTGCTTTATCACCTGTGAACCATCTCCCCCACCCTCTCTCCCCTTCATGCAAACCTCTCTTCACCTCCCTTCCTTCCATCACTTTCACCTCTGCCGTGTGACACTGTATGACCCTTATGGATCATACATATTCGCTATGGCCCTTTATGGTTTATACAGTGATTATACTGCAAAAAAAAAAAAGAAATAATGAACATATAAAATAATTACAGGTCCTAGTTTACACTTCTTTCTACAGATCAGGTGCAGAGTACTCGTGATGAGTAAGACGCTAATTTACTGATTCAACATTTACGCAAATTGTCCAGTTTGCGGTGCTCTACAATCAGTGTCTCACCATACTGTACATGCTTTGCCACTTCTCTTGAACAATATATTAGTCAGATAGTGTATTGCAAAATTTTCCTCAAACTGCATTTAATGGGTACAGTTCTTGCTATAAGATACATCAACCATTAAATTTTGAAGCATAATAATAAGTTGACTCAAGTGTATATAACGTGATTTAACTGAAATTAAAATTTCACATTTACACACAAAATTGGCAGAGGGAGAGGGAGCATAGACAATTGGTCATCCTAGTCACTAAAAATAACATACATAGCCCCATTCCACAAAGGTGGTAGTAAAGCAACAGCAAAGAATTACAGACCTGTGGAAAATACTGTATATATTTTCCAGAAATTCAGTATTTATATGTAAATAGATGGCCATACTGTATTTAATAATATTTATGTCATAGAAAACGGAAAGCCTGCGTCTGGGCAGGACACTCGCCATCTTGGTTTTTGAATTTTGTACAAACGTTGGTGTAATGGGAAGAATTTTTCGTGCTCTAGAGGTTAAAATTGTGTTGACACCTCTCAAATAGGAGGCGAAATTGGTGGATGTGCATTCCTGCATAACTTGAGATATCAGACGACTGGACAAGACAGCTCCAGGAACCTCAGATAAGCTCTCTAGATTTGTGTGTAATTCTGGCCAGCATTATTTTCATAGATTTAGTTAGAGTGAGGTTTTCTGAGTATGATACACATTAATCTCCAGTCAAATTGGTGAGTGATATTAAGATACATTTTCCTTCTGTTATGTAATTGTGTATATATATAACCATTTATTATTTTTAATATACAGTTCACAAATTTATATATTTACCAGTATTCCTGGTGTATGTATATTTCATTTAATTAATAGGTCCAGAGCAACTTGTGGTTATGACAGTGGTAGGTATCGAAGGGGGACATTTTTTGCGACCTAGGTGTCCCAAATTCCTACTTGTCTATGTAACATTGATAAATAATAATTATCTTTGTTATCATTTACTATTATGTACATCACTTGGACAATGAAATATGGATCCCAGGTTACAACCTATACAGATGTGACAGAGTGAACAGGCAAAAGGGGGGGGGTTGGCCTGTACATTGCAGAGTCACTTGTTTGCACAGAACTGCTTAATGCCTCAAATGACGTAGTGGAAGTTTTAGCAGTAAAGGTCGAGAACCAAAACCTAGTCATTGTGGTAGTCTACAAGCCTCCGGATGCAACATCCCAGCAATTCCAGGAACAGCTGTTAAAAATTGACCACTGTCTGGAAAATCTTCCAGCTCCTGCACCCAACATCTTGCTCCTGGGGGATTTCAACTTAAGGCACCTAAAATGGAGGAATATAGCAAATAATATTGTTGCAGTAATAACACCAGGAGGCAGCTCTGATGAAAACTCACACTCACACGAGCTTTTAAATCTCTGCACAAAATTCAATTTAAACCAGCAAATAATAGAGCCTACTAGACTGGAGAATACACTAGACCTCATATTCACTAACAATGATGATCTGATAAGAAATGTCACCATATCAAAAACAATATACTCAGATCACAACATAATTGAGGTTCAGACATGTATGCGAGGAGCCCCAGACCGACAAAATGAGACTAGTCACGAGGGAGCATTCACCAAATTCAACTTCAATAACAAAAACATAAAGTGGGACCAAGTAAACCAAGTCCTAACCGATATAAGCTGGGAAGATATACTAAGCAACACAGACCCAAACTTATGCCTAGAACAGATTAACTCGGTGGCACTCGATGTATGCACAAGGCTTATTCCTCTAAGAAAAAGGAGGAGTAGATGTAAAATAGAAAAAGACAGGCGCTCCCTTTACAGGCGACGGAAAAGAATAACAGAGCGGCTAAAAGAGGTCAATATATCTGAAATGCGCAGGGAGACACTGGTCAGAGAAATAGCAAGCATCGAACTTAAGCTAAAAGAATCCTTTAGGAGTCAGGAATCGCGGGAAGAACTAAAAGCTATAAATGAAATCGAAAGAAACCCAAAGTATTTCTTCTCCTATGCCAAATCAAAATCGAGAACAACGCCCAGTATTGGGCCCCTACTTAAACAAGATGGGTCCTACACAGATGACAGCAAGGAAATGAGTGAGCTACTCAAGTCCCAATATGATTCAGTTTTTAGCAAGCCGCTAACCAGACTGAGAGTCGAAGATCAAAATGAATTTTTTATGAGAGAGCCACAAAATTTGATTAACACAAGCCTATCCGATGTTATCCTGACGCCAAATGACTTCGAACAGGCGATAAATGACATGCCCATGCACTCTGCCCCAGGGCCAGACTCATGGAACTCTGTGTTCATCAAGAACTGCAAGAAGCCCCTATCACGAGCCTTTTCCATCCTATGGAGAGGGAGCATGGACACGGGGGTCGTCCCTCAGTTACTAAAAACAACAGACATAGCCCCACTCCACAAAGGGGGCAGTAAAGCAACAGCAAAGAACTACAGACCAATAGCACTAACATCCCATATCATAAAAATCTTTGAAAGGGTCCTAAGAAGCAAGATCACCACCCATCTAGAAACCCATCAGTTACACAACCCAGGGCAACATGGGTTTAGAACAGGTCGCTCCTGTCTGTCTCAACTACTGGATCACTACGACAAGGTCCTAAATGCACTAGAAGACAAAAAGAATGCAGATGTAATATATACAGACTTTGCAAAAGCCTTCGACAAGTGTGACCATGGCGTAATAGCGCACAAAATGCGCGCTAAAGGAATAACAGGAAAAGTCGGTCGATGGATCTATAATTTCCTCACTAACAGAACACAGAGAGTAGTCGTCAACAGAGTAAAGTCCGAGGCAGCTACGGTGAAAAGCTCTGTTCCACAAGGCACAGTACTAGCTCCCATCTTGTTCCTCATCCTCATATCCGACATAGACAAGGATGTCAGCCACAGCACCGTGTCTTCCTTTGCAGATGACACCCGAATCTGCATGACAGTGTCTTCCATTGCAGACACTGCAAGGCTCCAGGCGGACATCAACCAAATCTTTCAGTGGGCTGCAGAAAACAATATGAAGTTCAACGATGAGAAATTTCAATTACTCAGATATGGTAAACATGAGGAAATTAAATCTTCATCAGAGTACAAAACAAATTCTGGCCACAAAATAGAGCGAAACACCAACGTCAAAGACCTGGGAGTGATTATGTCGGAGGATCTCACCTTCAAGGACCATAACATTGTATCAATCACATCTGCTAGAAAAATGACAGGATGGATAATGAGAACCTTCAAAACTAGGGAGGCCAAGCCCATGATGACACTCTTCAGGTCACTTGTTCTATCTAGGCTGGAATATTGCTGCACTCTAACAGCACCTTTCAAGGCAGGTGAAATTGCCGACCTAGAAAATGTACAGAGAACTTTCACGGCGCACATAACGGAGATAAAACACCTCAATTACTGGGAGCGCTTGAGGTTTCTAAACCTGTATTCCCTGGAACGCAGGAGGGAGAGATACATGATTATATACACCTGGAAAATCCTAGAGGGACTAGTACCGAACTTGCACACGAAAATCACTCACTACGAAAGCAAAAGACTTGGCAGACGATGCACCATCCCCCCAATGAAAAGCAGGGGTGTCACTAGCACGTTAAGAGACCATACAATAAGTGTCAGGGGCCCGAGACTGTTCAACTGCCTCCCAGCACACATAAGGGGGATTACCAACAGACCCCTGGCAGTCTTCAAGCTGGCACTGGACAAGCACCTAAAGTCAGTTCCTGATCAGCCGGGCTGTGGCTCGTACGTTGGTTTGCGTGCAGCCAGCAGCAACAGCCTGGTTGATCAGGCGCTGATCCACCAGGAGGCCTGGTCACAGACCGGGCCGCGGGGGCGTTGACCCCCGAAACTCTCTCCAGGTAAACTCCAGGTAATTAGTTACATTCAGATAAATGCAGTTTTCCACAAGACCAGCAACACTAACGTCCCACATAATTAAAATCTTCGAAAGGCGTCTTAGAAGCAAGATCGCCAACCACTTGGATACTCAACAATTACACAACCCAGGGCAGCATGGGTTAAGAGCTGGTCGCTCCTGCCTTTCACTACTACTGGACCACCAGGATATGGTCTTGGATGCACTGAAGTACGAAATGCATATGTAGTATACACAGACTTTGTGAAAGCCTTCGACAAGTGTGATCATTGTGTAATACCACACAAAATGCGTGATAAAGGAATGTTGTTAGGTAAGACACATATGCAACAGTTAGACAACTTTATTCCGAAACGTTTCGCCTACACAGTAGGCTTCTTCAGTCGAGTACAGAAAGTAGGCAGGAACAGTAGAGATGTGAAGACGATGTAATCAGTCCATCACCCTTAAAGTCGTAGAATTTGAGGTTGTCAGTCCCTCGGCCTGGAGAAGTTCAGTTCCATAGTCAGGAACTATCTGAAGATCAAGCGACAGTGCATAAAGGAATAACAGGAAAAGTGGGTAGATGGATCTCTAACTCCTTAACAAATAGAACACAATGAGTAATAGTAAGCAGAGTAAAGTCAGAGGAGGTTACAGTGGAAAGTTCTGTTCTACAGGGCACAGTACTCGCTCCCATCCTTTTCCTCATCCTCACATCTGACATAGACATAGGTGTAAGCCACAGCACCGTGTCCTTCTTTGCTGACGATACCACGTGGAGTTTACCTGGAGAGGGTTTCGGGGGTCAACGCCCCCGCGGCTCGGTCTGAGACTAGGCCTCATGGTGGATCAGTATCTGATTAACCAGGCTGCTACTGCTGGCCGCACACAAACTGACATACGAACCACAGCCCGGTTGGTCAGGTACTGACTTGAGGTGCCTGTCCAGTGCCTTCTTGAAGACAGCCAGGGATTTATTGGTAATTCTCCTTATGTATGATGGGAGGCAGTTGAACAGTCTTGGGCCCCGGACACTTATTGTGTTGTCTCTCAGAGTACTCGTGGCTTCCCTGCTTTTCATTGGGGGAATGCTGCATCTCCTGCCGAGTCTTTTGCTTTCATAGGGAGTGATTTTCGTGTGCAAGTTTGGTACTAATCCCTCTAGGATTTTCCAAATGTATATTATCATGTATCTCTCTCGCCTGCATTCCAGGGAATACAGATCAAGAGCTTTCAACCGTTCCCAGTAATTTAGGTGCCTTATTATACTTATGTGTGCCGTGAAAGTTCTTTGTACACTCTCCAGGTCAGCAATTTCCCCTGCCTTGAAGAGGGCAGTTAGTATACAGCAGTATTCCAGCCCAAAGAGAAATTTGCATGATAGTATCATCTATTGAGGACACCGCAAACCTCCAAGCGGACATAACCAAGTCTTCAAATGGGCCTCAGAAAAGAGTATGAAGTTTAATGAAAACAAATTTCAATTACTCTTCTATGGACAACTCGAGGAAATATCAACTGGATCGGAGTATAAAACAAATTCCGACCACACAATAGAGCGAAAAACTAATGTGAAGGACCTGGGAGTGATGATGTCAGAGAATCTCACTTTCAAAGATCACAACAATGGAAAATGATAGCTAGGATGGATAATGAGAACCTTCAAAACTAGGGATGCCAAGCTAATGATGAATCTCTTCAAATCGCATGTTCTCTCTTGGCTGGAATATTGCTGTCCACAAACGGCCTCTTTCATGACAGGCGAAATTGCAGACCTGGAGAATATACAGAGAACTTTCACATCACGTAAAAGTACAGAAAAACACCTTAATTACTGGAAGCGGTTGAAGTCCCTTGACCTGTGCTCCTTGGTACACAGGCGAGAAAGATACATGGTAACATACACCTGGAAAATCCTTAAGGGATTAGTCCCAAATCTGAACACGGAAATCACTTCCTACGAAGGCAAAAGACTCGGTACCGGTGCAACATCCTCTGAATGACAAGTAGACAACACAGTGCCAGGGGCCCAAGACTGTTCAACCACTTCCCAGTATATATAAGGAGGGATCACCAATATACCCCTGACTGTCTTCAAGAAGGAGTCGGATAGACATCTAAAGTCAGTACCTGACCAGCTGGGTTTACGTGCGGTTAGCAGTAACAGCCTGGTTGATCAGGCCCTGATCCAACGCGAGGCCTGGTAATTGACCGGGCCGCGGGGGCACTGACCCCCGAAACACTCCAGGTATACGCCTCCGGATTAAATGTGAATAACCTTGCTGACTGGCTTCAAATCTTCGTGAATGATATTTACCTCCACGGAGACTTTAATTTACACAATGTTTTGTGTCTATATTCTTCTGTATTGTAAGTGCACGGAGGAAACGTAGCATTAAAAACTTAGGTGCAGTCGATATACTTTAAACATAATAAATTAACAAAATTCCACAAAAAAATCGCCGATCAGTAACACTAGTTCAATAAACGAGAACAAAAGTGAAAAAATAAAAGAATTAAATCACGTATAACTAAACTATATTGCATCACTCAAGGTTGAATCTATGGAGAAGTTGACTGAACTAAGTGTAGTTCACAACGCTGATAATAACTGAAAGTTAGACACATTCCCACAAAACAAACTAAACACAACAGTGCTCGAAGAATGCCGTTGAACCGATGGTGAAAAAATGATTACAGCTCAAATGGGCGAGACTATTGCTTCAATTTGTTCGAATGGCTTTGGAGGTTTTCCAAGCCTTTCTAACTGAAGTTTAGCACTGAGTTCTTCCACAGGGAGTCCCAGCTGCACCACCAGCTGTTGTGGTGAAGCTTGGTATGGTGACCTCGCTATACCATTTATTGTGAAGGTCTTGTGTAGTGACACTATCGCTTAGTGTGATCTCAGTATAGTGACACTGTAATACCTGGTGTGATGGTGTCAGTATAATGCCACTGTAACACCTGGTTGTATTGGTCTCAGTGTAGTGACGATGTAATAAAAGGCTAATTGAGTCTCAGTGTCAGAGTGCTGCCCAAGAAATTTTTTTATCTATAGAGAAGAACCACTGAATATCAACATTTAGAAGCGTCCCTCTGGTTCCACGGATTGATTTTAGCTCCAGTAATGTGGACGCTGTATAATCCTATGGGTTTAGCGCTTCCCCCTTGATGATAATAATAATAATCCAGTAATGTGGTAACTTATTATTTACCTACGTCTGTGTTCTGAGAGTTGAAGAGTAGAGAAAATATTTAAAAACAAAGACAGATGGAAATGCACTTATTTAATCACATAAGTGAAGTAATAATGAATAAAAAAAAGGGAAGAAAGACAAAATTATATTGCAGAACCTTAAACGTAAAGGACCCCAATGGAAATAAGTCACTGACTTTTTTTGGGTTATCCCAGGTTCTCTACACATATGCTGCTATGTATGATAATCTATGTATTTGTGTATACCTGAATAAACTTATTTACACTGCTTGACGCGTTATTTACTAACGTGTCAAGCAGTGTAAGCGTAGCCTAGACTGAAGCTTGTGGTGTAGCCTAGGGTGTTGCTTGTGGTGTTGCCTAGGGTGTTGCTTGGAGTGTAGGATGACGTGTTGCTTGGAGTGTAGGATGGCGTGTTGCTTGGGGTGTAGCCTGGGGTGTTGCTTGTGGTGTAGCCTAGGGTGTTGCTTGGGGTGTTGCTTGGTGTAGCCTGGGGTGTTGCTTGGGGTGTAGCCTGGGGTGTTGCTTGGGGTGTTGCCTAGGGTGCTGCTTGGGGTGTAGGATGACGTGTTGCTTGGGGTGTAGCCTGGGGTGTTGCTTGGGGTGTTGCCTAGGGTGTTGCTTGGGGTGTTGCCTAGGGTGTTGCTTGGGGTGTAGGATGTGTTGCTTGGGGTGTAGCCTGGGGTGTTGCTTGGGGTGTAGGATGACGTGTTGCTTGGGGTGCAGCCTGGGGTGTTGCTTGGGGTGTTGCCTAGGGTGTTGCTTGGGGTGTTGCCTAGGGTGTTGCTTGGGGTGTAGGATGACGTGTTGCTTGGGGTGTTGCCTAGGGTGTTGCTTGGGGTGTAGCCTGGGGTGTTGCTTGGGGTGTAGCCTGGGGTGTTGCTTGGGGTGTTGCCTAGGGTGCTGCTTGGGGTGTAGGATGACGTGTTGCTTGGGGTGTAGCCTGGGGTGTTGCTTGGGGTGTTGCCTAGGGTGTTGCTTGGGGTGTTGCCTAGGGTGTTGCTTGGGGTGTAGGATGTGTTGCTTGGGGTGTAGCCTGGGGTGTTGCTTGGGGTGTAGGATGACGTGTTGCTTGGGGTGCAGCCTGGGGTGTTGCTTGGGGTGTTGCCTAGGGTGTTGCTTGGGGTGTTGCCTAGGGTGTTGCTTGGGGTGTAGGATGACGTGTTGCTTGGGGTGTTGCCTAGGGTGCTGCTTGGGGTGTAGCCTGGGGTGTTGCTTGGGGTGTTGCCTAGGGTGTTGTTTGGGGTGTTGCCTAGGGTGTTGCTTGGGGTGTTGCCTAGGGTGTTGCTTGGAATGTAGCCTGGGGTGTTGCCTAGGGTGTTGCTTGTGGTGTTGCCTAGGGTGTTGCTAGGGGTGTTTCCTGGGGTGTAGCCTAGGGTTTTATTGATGAAATTGAATTAGTTGAAAACTCCCTTATGACTAATTGTGTTCTGACTCAGGACTAGTGCGTACGCAGGACTGAACTTCAGACCGTGGTCCGAGGTGCTGCATTTGACATCGTTATGTTCCGTTGCACATATCTGTATCTGTGTAAGTTGAAAATGATATAAAATACCGACAAGGTGATGAGTATGCAACAATAATGTGTCTTTAATTAAAGATGCCTAACTGCTGTAAACGAGTCTTAATCATCAATCCTTGAAGATAAGTTCGTATACTTCTAGTTAGGTCGGTTTTCCGCTTTATGTTTAGATTAAGGGGAATTGCTAGGTTTTCCTTTTTCTCCTTGCAGAGTCGTGTATTTTGGTGAGCTACCACAGAACATAATTAAGTATATGTGGGGGAACGGTATTATCTTACAAAACAGGAAGTTGCTTCCTTGTAATTAATAGCGGACAATAATATATGTTGTTTAACATAACTACTTTTGTTATAACAGTTCCTGGTATGCAGGTTTACTCTAAATAACCAGCTAGTGATCTCTCATGTGTAGCCTGGGGTGTATCTGTGGGGGTGTACTGGTGATTTTTCTCTTGTGCGTGTAGCCTGGGGTGTTCTAATGATGTCATGGCAGTGTAACCGGGATGTATCTATGTATGAATACCGAGGTGCATATACCGAAGGGTGCGTACCTTTCATTGTCCAAATAAAAAAATACTATTATTATTATTAAAGTTCACAGGAAGGTGTGTATGTTTCAGTATACTATATACAAAGAGGTGCATATCTCTCAGTCTAAATACATGAGTTTACATTAATCCTTGTGTTAGTCAGCCTTAATGACCTAAGTGCGGTCGACAGACTTTAAACCAAACTAAGAAAACTCCACAAGAATCATTGATCAATAACATTTATCTAGTAAATGGGGGAAAAGAAACGCAATCATGTACGACTAAACTATCATATATCACTCAAGGTGGAGTCCATGGAGACGGCATGTGAACTGTGCTTCACACCGTTCATTACAACCATTGTTGCATTACTAGAAGTTATGTACATTTCCACAAAACAAACTATATAAACCAGAGTTCGCAGATTGCCATTGAATTGATGGTGAAACATGATTGGGGTTGAAGTGGGCCAAACTATTACTTAATTAGCGAACCAACGAGGCTTTCACAGCTGTCACCACACTAGGCCACATAGTTTGTGACTGTTCTGAAACCATTTAGTCAATCAGACATCATTTCCATAGGTCTTAGCAACCATTTCATTCATCAATTAATGTACCAGGAAAGTCGTTCGAGAACGGACAGAACAGCAGAAACTACACTGATACGCTATAAAACTGTGACTGGACTGTAATTACAATCTGCACGGATGTAAATAATACCCGAGAAAATTTATAACCCCATTTATCGCGATCATTGATGTTGCACCGGTTAAAGAGATTAGCATAAAGATAACTGAACCCTGGGTAACTGGCGACGTTTTAGACAATATGATATTCAGAGGTCAGTTGCTGAAAAGATTTAGGGCAAATACAGTATGTTGCAGCACTAAATGACTTTCAGAGTAAAGAACAAAGTGCAGAGGCTTATGAACAGAGCAAAATGCACTACTGCTTAAGAGCCTGGTGGCTAAAGCTCTCGCTTCTCACGGCGAGGGCCTGGGTTCGATTCCTAGCCAGGGTAGAAACATTGGGCGTATTTCTTTACACCTGTTGTTTATGTTCCCCAGCAGTAAAATGGGTACCTGGGTGTTAGTCAACTGGTGTGGGTCGCATCCTGGGACACTGACCTAATTTGCCCGAAATGCTCAGCATAACAAGGGTCTTTCTATATAGTAGTATATTATTGATGTCAGCTAGACCATGTACATGTACTTGTAGTAAAAAAAGATATATTATTATAATACTAGTAAGCTATGACAACAACTAGAAACACCGTAGACTGATCTAACACAGTGCTGAAAATTGATAACGAGGTATTCCACGAAGTAGCTAGAGTGGCACATTGTTGCCAACATTAGTCAGTAAACTGCCAAGCATATCAAATAACTAACACAAACCTCAGTAATTTTAGAACTTATTACAGCAATAAAGACGCCACCTTTAACAGTTTCCAACTGTTAGGTGTGTCGTACGACTTCTTGTTGGAAGATCTAAGTTAAACCCATCTTAATGCACCGGTTCATGTAACATAGCAGTCAAATTCCTGAAAGATGACGCCTATGAATTATTAGCACCCATAGTTCACACAATAGATTTATCCATCACTACTATTATCGTGCCGGCGTGGTTCAAGGAGAGTCACTCCCATTTTCATGAATACCAGCATGCCAGATGTCAGCTGTTAGAGTGTTAGTATGCTCTTCGTGTTGTCCATTTTAGAGAAAGAAGTATATTATGCATTTTAATAACATCCTGCATAGTAACCAATCAGGGTTCAAGAGATCTCGCTTAGCAAGTACCCCTTAATCAATCTGATGAACTACCTGAGAACGCAAATGTCGTTAGGGAATCTCACAGGAATGGTGACCCTAGACTCACAAAAGGTATTCGATACAGTTAACCACAATATAAGTGAAGAACACTACAAATTATTGACTGGTTAAATCTTGTCTGAGCGCCAGGAAACAACTTGTCAAGGTCAATAATACCGAATCAGAACCCATGACGATAACACGAGGGGTTCCCAAAGGTACTGTGCTGGGTTCCCTTATTATTTTCATGTTACGCGAATAATGTGGCCATCAGTGTTAAGTGTAAGCTAATATTGTATGCAGACGACAGTGCTCTGTTAGTCTCAGACAATAGCCCACAAGATACAGCTAATATACTATCACTGGAACTAGAGTCCTGCAGCAAATGGTTAGTTGATAGTGAATAATACAGTAAAAAACAAAGTTAAAATCCCTTTATAGAGAGGAACAGTGATTACTGAGGCTCGCAGGACCCCATATATCTCAGTGTTGTGTAAATTACTCTGGTTCTTCATGGTACTCTGCCCTAACAAGAACATGGCATTATAAATTACCCAGAATACAATGATGAAATTCATCCTTGACCTGGTTCCAAGACAGCATGTAGGCCAGGATGAATTACAACAACTGAACTTGATTAACATTAAAGACAGGTTAAGGCGACTGTAACTAAATCGTACTTGTAAAATTACTGACAGTGTCCAGAATATCTTGGGGCAATTTTGGTAAAAGTTAGGAACCAAAGCCAGTTTAAGAAGAGAAACGTAACGAGTGTAGCCAATGAAAACGAAGAATTTTATTTCTTGTATTGTATTTCTTGTACTGTATTTCTTGTATTTATTGTATTTTATTTTTCTTTATGGTACTCTTGTAATTATTTTTTATGTAGTTGATTTACTTACTTTATTTGTATTTAATTGCTCAAGTGTATTTTGTCTTTATTATTGACGATCATGACGGATTTTTGCTGTATATAATAGTTAGGTTGCAATGATTTCAGTGGCAGTAAACAATAACTTTTTTTGGTTATCCTAAATAATGTACACATGCTTTTATGTAAGACAATTGTAAATCATTGGAAATTGTGGCATTGCAACACCTTGTGTGATGGTCTAGTGTGGTAACACTGCAAGACCTTATGTGATGGCCTAGTGTGGTAACACTGCAACTCCTTGTATGATGGTCTGGTGGAGTAACACAGCAACACCTTGTGTGATGGTCTGGTGTAGCAACACTGCAACACCTTGTGTGATGGTCTGATGTAACAACACTGCAACACCTTGTATGATGGTCTGGTGTAGCAACACCTTTTGTGATGATCTGATGTAGCAACACCTTGTGTGATGGTCTGGTGTAACAACACTGCAACACCTTGTGTGATGGTCTGGTGTAGCAACACTGCAACACCTTGTGTGATGGTCTGGTGTAGCAACACTGCAACACCTTGTGTGATGGTCTGGTGTAGCAACACTGCAACACCTTGTGTGATGGTCTGGTGTAGCAACACTGCAACACCTTGTGTGATGGTCTGGTGTAGCAACACTGCAACACCTTGTGTGATGGTCTGGTGCAGCAACACTGCAACACCTTGTGTGATGGTCTGGTGTAGCAACACTGCAACACCTTGTGTGATGGTCTGGTGTAACAACACTGCAACACCTTATGTGATGGTCTGGTGCAGCAACACTGCAACACCTTGTGTGATGGTCTGGTGTAGCAACACTGCAACACCTTGTGTGATGGTCTGGTGTAACAACACTGCAACACCTTATGTGATGGTCTGGTGCAGCAACACTGCAACACCTTGTGTGATGGTCTGGTGCAGCAACACTGCAACACTTTGTGTGATGGTCTGGTGTAGCAACACTGCAACACCTTGTGTGATGGTCTGGTGCAGCAACACTGCAACACCTTGTGTGATGGTCTGGTGTAGCAACACTGCAACACCTTGTGTGATGGTCTGGTGCAGCAACACTGCAACACCTTGTGTGATGGTCTGGTGTAGCAACACTGCAACACCTTGTGTGATGGTCTGGTGCAGCAACACTGCAACACCTTGTGTGATGGTCTGGTGTAGCAACACTGCAACACCTTGTGTGATGGTCTGGTGCAGCAACACTGCAACACCTTGTGTGATGGTCTGGTGTAGCAACACTGCAACACCTTATGTGATGATCTGGTGCAGCAACACTGCAACACCTTGTGTGATAGTGTTTCACACACTTCTATGCACAGTCCTACTTTCGCACACCCTCCCTGAAGTGTTGTATGGCCCTTTCAGGTTTGGTGCTTAACTTTATTTTAATAATACATGTAAATTATGTATAACTGGAGCGCAGCTTTTCCAAATGCATAATTATATACAATTTTTTCATTAAAAATGTTGAGGCACCAAACATTATAGTCTAGTAAATGTCTGATCTATTTTCTAACATGAGAGGATGAAAATATTGCTTCGTAATTAGTATAAACTTGTTACATGAAAGTTTAATTTATACATTATACAAAACGAAGCTTTGACTTTTTGGAATTACAGGTTTTTAACATCTCAATCACTACAGTTATTCATTATTCAATTTCTTTCCATTTTCTTTGGTGATCGGATTCCGTGCTTTATTAAGCAACAAATGTTGATTATTAGCTTCACATATCTCACTGAATGTGAATGATTTTTCCCGTGATTTTCCTCTCGCTGTTGACCGACTTCACCCATCAATGTGTGATATTTGTACAGTAGAGACAAAAATTAAATATGTGCTATTAAAGCTTTTGAAAGTTTTCTTAAATTAAGGCATTAGTGGGTGTATTTATCTCGAGATTTTACTGTGGTAAAAAAATGCAGGGTAAAAGATTGTGTTACTAGAACTATTCAAAGTTTCCTGAGAGTAAGTCAATAGAAGTAGAGGTTTGTGCTCAGAGACGGCGAGGCACAAAACGTATATAAGGGCTGAGAGAGGAATTTGAGATTAAAAGCCAACCTCCTTTCCAAGCTACCCAAGATTTTAGACTCTATAACCCCACTCGGTACATCATCAGATGCAGCATTCTCCACCTGACCTCAGCATTCTGAACCTGACTATAAATACTCGCGTCCCTTCCACCCCAGGTAGATCTGTTTGTGACTTGAAAAAGCCCACTGTGTGGGCGAAACGTAGTCAATAAAGGATCACATTATACTGCATATGTGTTCATATTTCCAGGTTAAAAGCCAATTTTCTTTATATTGTGATTGGAAAACTTGATTATGTGCGCCAATGGATTTTCTGCATGATTATAATATTGTATAATGACTTACCAATTGACAGTATACACAGTAATTTTTGTGTTATTTGGTATTAAATTATAAGTTGTGCATTAGAGATGTGCACAGGGATCCAAATAGTTTTGTTAGTGATTTTTACATTGTTTCCCAAAGTTGGTATTTATTTGTCAGTCATTATAAAGCAGTTTTCCCTTCTGATCAGTAGACGATAAGCAACACTATACATTCGCATAATATGTAAGTCAATGTATACACATAATAATTTTTTACATGGGGCTTTTTTCGTTTTTGTTTTTTAGCCTCAGGGCTCTTCATTTTATTTTTTGCCCCAGATAATTATTGCTGGCCATAGGCAATAGTCATCTGTGGAGAAAAAGGAGCATATCTCAAATTTGTGACGTCTTCTACATGTAACCTCCCTTGTCTCCTACATCCCTTGTAGTTCCCTCGTACATTTTATTTCAGGAAAGCAAAATTTTGTATTTGAAAGAGGAAGATTGTGTGTAATCAGGCCGTCCCCCACCTTCACCAGACACCCCATGGTACAGTAGTACCCTGTGATGCTCGCATGCAGCTATGCAGTTCCCAGTTATGCTCTACCAACGATGTAGAAGCAAGACCAAAAACAGGCTCCTTGAAAGGAAGTCCCTTGACGTGAAGGGCTCTTTATCCCAAGAATTAGATATTTTGTTTTCTTCCTTGGAGCTAGTCTAATTACCCCAACCCTCTGTGCCCCTCCTCCGAGGATATTCCTCATGTTAAGTATACCACCTAGATTGAGGGACAAGTCATAATTGTCCGTCCCATTCCGTTGAGACCCCGGTGGTGGGGTTTGCCGTGGGCATTGGATCATCTACGGATGTGCTAAGATGGAGAGCGGTTTCCTGGGTGACGGGAGTATCCCTGGAGGCTGCATGTCGGTTCCTGGAGGTGGTGGCCGAAGGGGGCATGACTCTTGACGGGACTCTGTCGCCCTTCCCCTCATGGAAGGTTCCTTGATGTTGGTGAGGGGCTCTTGATTTAGGGAATTGGAACTGTGCTCCAGTTCCCCGAATTAAGCCTGAATGCCTTCCACATCCCCCCCCCCGGGCGCTGTATAATCCTACGGGTTTAGCGCTTCCCTTTGATTATAATAATAATAATCTGTCGCCCTTCTCTTTCGTTGGCCGGTGGCTTTTACTGACAGTTTTCCAACTGAACTTTGACTGCCGAGAGCTTCCAGCCTCGGTTTATTTAGCAGGACAGCGTTTGCAAGTGCGGGAATAAATCCATCCCTACGACTCGGTGAAGAAACTGATGGAGCTTTGGCCACCCGGCCAAGTTATGGAGGTCGCTAGCAGGATGTCTGGTCTGCAGTGCAGCTGACCATAACGATCTATCCTGCAGCCCCCCTCTCGCCTTAACTGTCTATTTGGAGGGTGTTCTGGGGGTCAATGCCCCCATGGTCCGGTCCATGACCGGGTTCAACCTACATATTCGCACCGTTGCCCGGTATGCTTATCGGAAAGATAAATTCGCTGTCTTTAAAAAAAAAAACAAAGGCCTTTCATACTACCGAAATTTCTCACCCTCGCCTTCAAGGGAGACTTCAACGGTTTTCTTACTCCAGAGTTACTCGGCGCCCTCAGGCCTCTGTTTCACCCTCTCGCTCAGTCACCCTTGAGTCTAGCTCTTATACAGCCCTAGCCTGTGACGTTCGTTTTGTCCTTTCCCCTTTCTCTTCTACCCCACTTGTTTCTCCATCCACGCAAAGTTCCCTGACTAAACCTTCTTCTCTTCAATATATCTAAGGGCCAAAACACCTCAAAAGCCCAAAACTTCCCAGTCACTAAAAGTCTACCAACATATTGTTCTCCAGCGCTTAACTTTTCTGACCTCTGAATCTTGTCCCTTGCTGCCTCCTTCATCGGTGTCAAGTGTGGACATCCATCGGAGGGGTAGGGGATTCCAAGTGTTACTCGTCCGGCTTTCCCTGATATGCGACTGTTTACAAGAACCAAAATTATGCTTCACTCTTGGTATCCCTAGCAACGGCTGTATTACTGCAGTCACTTGACCCTTTTCCTAACGAAACATTTAACGAGAATACAATTCTTGTGTGCGTTGATATGCAATTTTTTCTCGGATTTTCGTTCGCACTCCTCTTCATTACACTGCAATTCATGTCTCTTCGGGTAAGCTGTACACATCTTTCTCCTCACCCATTATCTGCACCTGATTTCGATTTTCTGATTTCTTCCTCACCCACACCACTCATTTTCTTGGTGATTTTTAATGCTCAACATTTTCTTTGAGGAGGATCTCCGTGACTCGTAACGAGCAGTTAGTTTATTTTATTTCTCTTCCTCTTCGTGTTTTAAATATCGGCACCCCTATACATTTCAATCCTCGCACTCGCACACTTCATTGTATAGATCTTTCCGTTTACTCTTCTTCTATGGCACTTAATTTTAATTGGTTTGTGGCACCTGATCTACACGAGTGATCATTTCCCTGCTCTCCTTACTTCTCAATCATATGCCCGACCTTGGGTTAACAAAATTTTAGTATAGTATTTAGAAACTCATAATTGTCTCTTCTCTCGGTAATTTGGATTTTTTATGGGCCAGTTTACTAAAGACACCTTTATTCCGTTTCCATACCTATGTTAGCAACGCTTTCGCTAATAAACACTGTTGTTGCACTCTTCTATAATCTTGAAAAAGCTTATGACGCCACCTGGCATTACAGTTTCTTCCCCCCAGCTCCTTCCTTAGGCCTTTGGAAGAATCTACCGCTTTTCCTTAAGTATTTCTAGTCGGAGAGGCCCTTCTGTGTCTGAGTTAATAACAGGTCCCCTGATTTTATCCAGGCTGATGGTGTCCCTCAGAATTGTATTCTTAGCACCATTCTTTTCCTGCTTGCTGTTAATAACATCTCCTCTGTTCTTCCTTCAGATGTTTGGTCGTCTCTTTGTCGATTATTTTGCTATAGCTTGTGCAGGTACTGTCACCCTGGGAAGTATCTCCGGGATGCTATTGATCATGTTTACCCCTTGGTCACTTCTCAGGCGTTGGTTTTCTGTTAATATAACACGCATTACTTTTACAAGTCGTCCTGTTGTTCTTACTCCTTTTGGGTTCTCAGCTCTCCTACAGTGCTCCTCTTTCTTGGCCTATGACTGATTTCACTACTACTACTACTACTACTACTACTACCACCTCTCTACTTCCTTTCTTACTACCTCTCTTGTTCCGTCCCTGTCTGCTGGCCTATGTATACTGCCCCCTTCTCTCCTTTCTGTTAGTGTGACTTTGCTAATGGTCCAAGTCGGACCGAAACGTCGTCGTAAGCTCTTCTCTCCTATGTGCGGGTTGTTTGTGTAGTGTCCTGTTGTCTCTCATATCACTATATATGTGTATGGTTCAGTTATCACTGAACGAGATATGGTCAGATTTTTCGGTCTCCTGTTTAACCGTTAGATGTCCTGGAAGCCTCACATAACCTCCCTGGAAGGAACATACCATAGCCGCCTGAACTTCCTTCCATCTTTCTTGGGACAATGATACACAAACTCTTCTTAGTCTTTATTTCACCCTAATCTTATCTAAATTGAACTACAATGACCAGCTGTATTTTGGAGCCTCTCCCATTACACTTTCTAAATATGCTGCTTCCATTCATCATTTAGGGTTGTGTTTGTGTATTGTGGCATTTTTTCTTCCTTAGCTGAGAGACTATATGCAGAGGCGAACGTTCCATCTTCCTCATGATCTCCGTGATCCTTCTAAGCATAGGACGGTAAAGGATGTTAGTAGAGTTTCCTTGTTTAATCGGTTCCCTATTTACTGCACCTCTTTCCTCTCCGTATTCGCTCTCTTGGCTTCTCTCAATTTACCTCCTCTTTTGGCCATCCTGCATTTTTTCTCTACCTCCTTGGAAAGTCCCAAAGATTCGTATGTGCTCTTCCCCACTTCATGTGCGAAAGCCCATGAAAGTGGGGAAGGGCACATACGAATCGCTTACATTCTCACGTTGTTACATCGTACACTGATAGTCATTTACTAAACTCGATGCAGTTCTCATGGCCATTATAGGCATTGCGTTAATGTCGATTTCGACATTTGATATCATTTCGGACTCATACAGTGCGCTACAGGCTATTTAGAAATTTAATTTCCCTCATTCCATTGTCCTACGTATACAGCGTTCGTTATGGAACATTTCCGATAAACACAACAACCTCACAACTGTTGGTAACAACGATGCTCCGAGTTGGTCGACAATAAATTGGTCAAACTGCGTTTGGATTTATGGCCATTTCTCCCAAACATGACAGCGGTGGAGAGACTGCACTCTGCCTACACATCGGACACACACGTCTCACTCACGGACATATGGAAAAAAATTCCGGGATTGGCAGATTGCATTGTCAGTTCTATCAGTGAGCATCCATCGCCTCAACACTACCTGACATCACGAAAAGTTTCACCTTTGACGCAGATTCTCTGACTTTAAAAGAAACTAACTTAGAGCCAACTTTAATATTGTTTTACCTTTTGCGCTTTCCACTACCTACACTAACCCTTATATTTGCAATATTTTCTCCATACTTCCCAACTAACCTCCACATATTCCTCCATTAGTTTGATAAAACATTATTGAAGAATTGTTCCAAGGTACACCGTAGGTAGAGGTTCAAACTCCCATGCTATTTAATGTCCTGATAACTGCTCTCCTAAATGCTCTTTACTTTACCTTAGCATATATAAATGAGTATCATTTTCTGTAATCGACTAGGCCTCGCCATATATTCATCTAAAACAAGAGTAAACGACATTCATCACCCATCTGTTTGTAGGTTGAAAATATCAGTTACTTTTAGTCTTGCATATATTTTTGTGTAGATGTAACCTTCAATAAATCCACTATAGTACACCTAAATAAGAAATACAAAGATGGGCTAAATGTTCCCAGAGCTGTTGCTGGCTACAACCCCAACTATGGTGCTATGTGAGAATGATATACATAGCCTATTTTATATTTTTAATTGACTATGCTTTTTCCATTAATAATGTTTCCATCCAGTATCTGGCATGCATTCTTGAGACTTGTTTTTGTATGCAAAACTTTAATGACATCTTGTTTATGCAAGACATCTGAGAGAAACTTTCTCCTTTTTATAGGAACATATAATTTTAACGCTCAATAAGCATTTCTTTAGAAAAAGGAAGCTGGTCCTGTCTCTTGCCAGTCCTAAGAGTTATATGTCTTGCATTTCAGTGAACTTATATACCGCATCTTCACTAATGACTGGGAAATCAAATCACATAAAGGGTTCGTTTGTCTCTTTGTAAATAAATGTACAACTCTGATGACAGCAGCTTAGTGGCTTTGTGTTTTAACTGTTTATGGTTTGGTAGGTCACCTTCAGAAGATGGTATACATGTTTGTGTTGTTGAGAGTTTATCTATCTTATTCAGATTCCTGCACAATCCTTGCTACCTCTGGATCACTAGCTGTTTACGTAGCATTTATTTATTATAGCTCATCACTCCTACGCTGACAGCTGTGTTATCCTGTTTACGTTTCTCCTTGCAAAAAAAAAAAAAGTGTTTTAAAATTATTTTGTAACAGTCTCAAGTTAAATTCATGAGTTACTTGAAAAGACACATGTTCAACAGTTGGAAATCTATACTGTCGAAACGTTTCGCCTCTACGACAGGCATCTTCAGTCAAATACAAGAAAATTAAAACACATCGGAAAGTAGTAGTTCTGACGTTATCAGTCCATTACCCTTGGTTTGGCATCAGTCCCTTGCTCACTCATTAGCTTAAAATGAGTACCTGGGTGTTAGTCGACTGGTGTGGGTCGCATCCTGGGACAAACTGACATAATTTGCCTGAAATGCTTAGCATAACAAGCAGCTTTCTATATAGTAGTATCTGGCATGCATTCTTGAGACTTGTTTTTGTATGCAAAACTTTAATGACATCTTGTTTATGCAAGACCGGTGGCCCGGTGGCCTGGCCGGTGGCCCGGTGGCCTGGTGGCTAAAGCTCCCGCTTCACACACGGAGGGCCCGGGTTCGATTCCCGGCGGGTGGAAACATTTCGACACGTTTCCTTACACCTCTTGTCCTGTTCACCTAGCAGCAAATAGGTACCTGGGTGTTAGTCGACTGGTGTGGGTCGCATCCTGGGGGACAAGATTAAGGACCCCAATGGAAATAAGTTAGACAGTCCTCGATGACGCACTGACTTTCTTGGGTTATCCTGGGTGGCTAACCCTCCGGGGTTAAAAATCCGAACGAAATCTTATCTTTTCTTATCTTAGTATGTCATTGATGTCAGCTAGACATGTATACCTTGTACATGTACTTGTAGTAAATAAAGATATTATTATTATTATTATTATTATTATTATTATTATTATTATTATTATTATTATTGGTGAAGCAGCTGGAGTTAACGTCACAGGTGAGTGTAACTAGTGGAAGTACTATAGGTCATACTAAACACTTGTTTCGCTAAGGAGTGTTGCTGTGTCACATAAGTATTATATTATTGATAGTATACAGTATAATACCGACAAGTCACCCCTGCGCCAGACGGTTAGAGACCAACTTGGACTTAAAACTGATAATTGCAAACATCATAACAGAGCATACTTATCACTGGTAGGAATTTCCTAAATACAGTGTACTGTATACGTCTCCCAATTGGGACTGTAATGAACAAAAGTACTGGTATATTGTACACATGTGAATTGCTGTCTCTCCACTGTCAGTAAGTCAGTTACACGAAGAAACATCATCTGCATATTTAAAACATCCATATAAGACTATTTTTTAGACTAAGACCAGCGTCAAGAAATATTTGTCCTGACAAACATTATACCTATGTACCTATATACAATGTTTTTTTAAAGTGGCTGGTTACTGCAACTGCAGCTAGTTCGTAAGTGAATAGAATAACTGGTCTATAGCTGCTACAAGGATGTCCCAGAACTACAAAGGTTGGATAATGGTTGGATATTAGATAATGATATCTTACAGCACTAGTAGACCGGCGAAACACGGGACTCGTCACAATGTAGACTAAATAAGGACAGAATATTTATGATTGAGTTAAACAGCACAAAAGGATAACTCGAAACTACAAATCCAAATAAACCGAAGGAACATAAAAGATTTTTTGTTGTTGTGAAGACAGTGAATAAATAGAAAGCATTAAGAAGCTGTCCTGACAGACTTAAAAAGTTCAGGAACTAAGGCACGCCAGTTGGCTGAAGTGCAAAAACTGAGCCCAAGAGTTAGGAACCAACCTCTGGGGACATAAGCGTGTTGTTCCCTGCGTGGACTCTCCTATCTCTTTACCACAACATTCACAATATTAAGTAAAAGAAAAAAGGATGGTGTCTGTGGGACACTCACTAATTCTGGAGTCGTTAGCGAGGGAAGCTCTCAAGCCAATTCTAAGCCCACGATCATTGGAATTTAATAGACTTCATTTTTAGCCCCTTTCAAGAGGAAGCGGAAAAATTAATTTCAGGTCCGCACGTCGATTTTGGTGGAATTTGTGATAAGTTAGAGTAGCCGAGAATATTAGTGTCTGTGTAACACTGCTGAAGCTTATAGTATTAGTTGAAGCTCTGAGTGATGAGTTTGTTAGTTTATTTCGTGATAAGTTCATTTAATATCTGCTTTATTGATTTATAAGCTAATTGTTGTACTGAGTTATTTATAGTAATTAGATGACCGACAGATCTCCGAATAACTCAGGCGCTAATTAATTAGCAACTGTAGTCTGATTTTTAGGATGGATTTTGCTACAGAAGCGGCTATTTTTTGTGCGCCTCATTATCCATCCCGTGGAGGGTAGCGCAAGGTACATGTATACACAAAAGACTTAGGAACTAGGCCCCAAAAGGGTTTACAGGAGTACATCTGGATTTTTCGTTGCCTTAAGGAGAGAGAAGGCATGGCTTACAGAGGAAGAATTCTGTTCCACTTCCCCATGGAGATAAGAGGAAATAAACAAGAACAAGAATTAGAAAGAAAATAGAAGAAAACCCAGAGGGGTGTGTATATATATGTTTGTACACGTATGTGTAGTGTGACCTAAGTGTAAGTAGAAGTAGCAAGACGTACCTGTAATCTTGCATATTTATGAGACAGACAAAAGACACCATCGTGTAAAACAATTACAGGCTTTCATTTTACACTCACTTGGCAGGACGGTAGTACCTCCCTGGGCGGTTGCTGTCTACCAACCTACTACCTATATATATATATATATATATATATATATATATATATATATATATATATATATATATATATATATATACATATATATATATATATATATATATATATGTGTGTGTGTTTGTGTGTGT
Organism: Cherax quadricarinatus; assembly: GCF_038502225.1. NCBI lineage: Eukaryota > Metazoa > Arthropoda > Malacostraca > Decapoda > Parastacidae > Cherax > Cherax quadricarinatus. The sequence goes on from NC_091322.1 coordinate 13,608,403, forward strand.
GTGTGTGTGTGTGTGTGTGTGTGTGTGTGTGTGTGGTGTGTATGTATGTGTGTGTGTGTGTGTGTGTGTGTGTGTGTGTGTGTGTGTGTGTGTGTGTGTGTGTGTGTGTGTGTGTGTGTGTGTGGTGTGTATGTATGTGTGTGTGTGTGTGTGTGTGTGTGTGTGTGTGTGTGTGTGTGTGTGTGTGTGTGTGTGTGTGTGTGTGTGTGTGTATGTGTAATTATTTTCTTTACTTTGATGGGGCGGGAGTAATACTCAGATTAGGTAGATCATGAACTAACGTGGATCTCCCACATACAATTTTCTACAGCCCCTAATTTAGGAATTAAAGAATTCTAGAAGTTAGTGTACAAGTGAATTGCTGCCTTAATAACCCACATGCAGCCAACAGGCCTTCAATTTAAGAGAATTTATTGTAGAAAGCTTTCGAAATATCAGGATAGTCTGAAGAAAAGTTGCGACAAAACTGAAGGCGAGGAAAAGGCAATAATATTAGGGAGGAGTGTGGTTAGTCCCTCGGGGCACAGATTGACTACACTGTTTGTCGTAACCCAGCGCTCCATTACACAAATTAATCTTTTCACTAAATTTACGGCATTGGTGTCAGTGAGGGTGAGTTACAGTGGTACTGGAGGCTTGCAGTACCACTGAGGGTGAGCTTCACAGTGGTACTGGAGGCTTGCAGTACCACTGAGGGCGAGCTTCAGTGACTATCAGGTTATTGAAACATTCATCCCTCGACGTGATATGTAAATCTGTCCGCGATTCTGCATGCAGCCGACATGGACGCAATTTTTATAATACCTTAACAACTGGAGCAGTTAAAAAGATTACATTTCAGGAATACATGTGGAAAAATTGATCGTTTTATAAATGATTTTCCCCATTTCCTGCTTCTTCAGTCTACTTTGAGTGGATTATGATTGCTTAGTTCAGTTATATTCATCTGAAATACACATCTCGAGGGTAAGTTAAATATTCTGGTGTTTTAGAAACAGCCTACTAAACGTCAACTTCTGCTTGCCACCTTAAAATTTTTCTGAAAAATAACTGGAACACGAAAATTGCAAATACTTTAGCCTAACTAGGAAAGATGGAGATACTTTAGCCTATCCAGGAAAGTTCAGTAAAGCCGAAGAGGGAGAGACTTGATCCAACGAACTGGAGCCGCTATTTCCCCGGATCGAACTTGTCTAACATTCCTCCAGACGCTGCATGACCCCTGTGACTTTTGCGCCTCCCCCCCCCCTCTCCTTCCAGTGTAATAACAAGAAAAACTTTACAGGACAAACTTTTGCTTAAGTTTCAAGTTTCAGATCTTATATAAATCTAGCAGCAGGGCAAATTTTTTTTTGTCAAATATGAGCTCTTCTTGCTAAGTCTAAATGTTTTCCTCCTGAAAGACAAATAATATAACAAGTTTTTTCATAAATTTTATCTATCTTACCGCGTCAAACTACATCTTCATACTCATGATACTGTAAATATATCTTGTATGTGTATAGCGTGGTATACTGGTATGTAGTTGAGCACATCTAAATATGTGGACATAAATCAACTCCCAAATATAACTATGTATTTCGGTCGCTGTGCGATCCCAAAAAAGGTGGCCGTGTAGTGCATAACCTCAGTCAACTGCATCTCAGGGCACCCGACAGCAATAATTGTGTGGTGTAAGTCTCTATGACCATAATTTTTAAAGGGGTGGACCGGTAAGCCAGCGGAAGGCCTCGGTCAGATGACCTATATATATATAAATATATATATATATATATATATATATATATATATATATATATATATATATATATATATATATATATATATATATATATACATTTATTTTTTTTTTATTTATTATCACACTGGCCGATTCCCACCAAGGCAGGGTGGCCCGAAAAAGAAAAACTTTCACCATCATTCACTCCATCACTGTCTTGCCAGAAGGGTGCTTTACACTACAGTTTTTAAACTGCAACATTAACACCCCTCCTTCAGAGTGCAGGCACTGTACTTCCCATCTCCAGGACTCAAGTCCGGCCTGCCGGTTTCCCTGAATCCCTTATATTTTATATATATATATATATATATATATATATATATATATATATATATATATATATATATATATATATATATATATATATATATGCATATGCAAAACAACCACTCTGAAAGAATAGAGAAATTCCAAGCGCATTCGTGACTACTCACATTATCAAGGAACTATGAAAGTAAAGCATCCAAGGAAGCTATATAAGGGGTCTGGCCAACACCTCACTATCAGATCCCACAACGGTTAAACACCTGATGCGCGCCGGCCCAACTGGACAGGTCCTTTGCACAACCCACCAACGAACTATTCTACCCAAGAAAATTTTAAAAATTATTATTTGTCCAGTGTATTATTAAATTCTTCCCAAATTCTATTAATTATAAATGGATCTAATTTATATAAACCAAAGGAAATATTCATATTATTGTCAAAACTGCTTTTTATGAGACAAGATTCAATAATATTCCTGTCGACCATGGACTTGATTGATACTACTTTCTCAACTTTTTGAAAATCAATTGGATGGTTAAAATCTCTTACATGAATAAATGGAGCATTGGAATCTTGTCCAGTTCTAATGCTATATTTATGTTGTTTTAATCTTAGTTCGAGATTTTTACCAGTTTGACCGTAATAAACTTTATCGCAAATTTTACAAGGAATCTTATAGACACATCCATCAGCATTTTGGGGGGAATTCTTTATCAAAAGTTTTTTTACTGAAAGATGCTTTACTTTCATAGTTCCTTGATAATATGAGTAGTCACGAAAGCGCTTGGAATTTCTCTATTTTTTCAGAGTGGTTGTTTTGCATATTCTGAAATCACCTGTTTACTGTGATCTTATTGCATATATATATATATATATATATATATATATATATATATATATATATATATATATATATATATATATATATATATATATATATATATATATATATATAGGTTATCCTCACCATCTTACTCTTTCCAATATTCACTTTTAATTTTTTTCTTTTGCACACCCTACCAAACTCATCCACCAACCTCTGCAACTTCTCTTCAGAATCTCCCAAAAGCACAGTGTTATCAGTAAAGAGCAACTGTGACAACTCCCACTTTGTGTTAGATTCTTTATCTTTTAACTCTTGCCAACCTCTTGCCAACACCCGAGCATTCACGTCTCTTACAACCCCATCTATAAATATATTGAACATGGTGACATCACACATCCTTGTCTAAGACCTACCTTTACAGGGAAATGTCCCTCTCTCCTACATACTCGACTGCTTTCAATAACCGAACTCCTATTCCATATATATATATATATATATATATATATATATATATATATATATATATATATATATATATATATATATGTCGTGCCGAATATGTAAAACTGGTCATTTAGCAAGAACTCGTTTAAAATTAAGTCCTTTCTAGAATTTTCTCTTATATGTTTGAAGATATATTTTTCATTTATATTAATGTAAAAAATAATAATTTTGTACCAAAAGAACCTTAGAAAACTTACTTAAACTTATTATAACAAGCGCAATTTTATCTAGCCCAATCCAGCTAAATATATTTTAGATAAGTTTACAATAATTTAATAAAGAAACAAAATGAAATATATTTTTTTTGTTAGGTTCAGAATGATTTTTTCGAAATTATTGCATACACAAATTTTCGCTTGCCTTATTCGGCAGGAAGAGATCTGTTATTTAAGCCAAAATCGCAAGTTTTACATATTCGGCACGACATACATATTATCTCACAGTTCACACCAGGATTCGAACCTGCACACTCTATATCAAAGTACACAGTACTTTCGCCACTCAGCCAGATCCCACATCTGGCATAAGTAATATACCACAATGTTAATCAGGAAGATCATACCACACGTCACTTGACAACAGAAGATCCCACGAAACCTAACAGCAAGCCATACCTGGCTTTACCATACTTTACCAGAGTACACTACACCTCAGCTTAGTATTCCAACATTCATCAGACCACAGCAAACCACCACAAATTACAGCAGACCACTGTAGTCCACACCATACTATAAATTACACTTGACTGTACCGGACCGATCACAGACAACGTCTAATGATACCAGACAGCAATAGACCACACCAGACCCATCCTCGGCAGACCAGGAGACATCAGCAGACTATAGCGGACTACAGCAGACCTACCCTGATAGTAATGACTCTGCATCTTGTCTGGGAAAGTTTCACGATTTGTTTAATGTCTCTTGTAATTGTCTTTCGTTCCTTGGTTGTGTCGGGGCGGTGATAGAAGTGTCGGGGCGGTGATAGAAGAGTGTCGGGGCGGTGATAGAAGAGTGTCGGGGCGGTGATGGAAGAGTGTCGGGGCGGTGATGGAAGAGTGTCGGGGCGGTGATAGAAGAGTGTCGGGGCGGTGATGGAAGAGTGTCGGGGCGGTGATAGAAGAGTGTCGGGGCGGTGATGGAAGAGTGTCGGGGCGGTGATAGAAGAGTGTCGGGGCGGTGATGGAAGAGTGTCGGGGCGGTGATAGAAGAGTGTCGGGGCGGTGATGGAAGAGTGTCGGGGCGGTGATAGAAGAGTGTCGGGGCGGTGATAGAAGAGTGTCGGGGCGGTGATGGAAGAGTGTCGGGGCGGTGATGGAAGAGTGTCGGGGCGGTGATAGAAGAGTGTCGGGGCGGTGATGGAAGAGTGTCGGGGCGGTGATAGAAGAGTGTCGGGGCGGTGATGGAAGAGTGTCGGGGCGGTGATAGAAGAGTGTCGGGGCGGTGATGGAAGAGTGTCGGGGCGGTGATGGAAGAGTGTCGGGGCGGTGATAGAAGAGTGTCGGGGCGGTGATGGAAGAGTGTCGGGGCGGTGATAGAAGAGTGTCGGGGCGGTGATAGAAGAGTGTCGGGGCGGTGATAGAAGTGTCGGGGCGGTGATAGAAGTGTCGGGGCGGTGATAGAAGAGTGTCGGGGCGGTGATAGAAGAGTGTCGGGGCGGTGATAGAAGTGTCGGGGCGGTGATAGAAGTGTCGGGGCGGTGATAGAAGAGTGTCGGGGCGGTGATAGAAGAGTGTCGGGGCGGTGATAGAAGTGTCGGGGCGGTGATAGAAGTGTCGGGGCGGTGATGGAAGAGTGTCGGGGCGGTGATGGAAGAGTGTCGGGGCGGTGATAGAAGAGTGTCGGGGCGGTGATAGAAGTGTCAGGGCGGTGATAGAAGTGTCGGGGCGGTGATGGAAGAGTGTCGGGGCGGTGATAGAAGAGTGTCGGGGCGGTGATAGAAGTGTCGGGGCGGTGATGGAAGAGTGTCGGGGCGGTGATAGAAGAGTGTCGGGGCGGTGATAGAAGAGTGTCGGGGCGGTGATAGAAGAGTGTCGGGGCGGTGATAGAAGTGTCGTGGCGGTGATAGAAGTGTCGGGGCGGTGATGGAAGAGTGTCGGGGCGGTGATAGAAGAGTGTCGGGGCGGTGATAGAAGAGTGTCGGGGCGGTGATAGAAGTGTCGGGGCGGTGATAGAAGTGTCGGGGCGGTGATAGAAGAGTGTCGGGGCGGTGATAGAAGAGTGTCGGGGCGGTGATAGAAGTGTCGGGGCGGTGATAGAAGAGTGTCGGGGCGGTGAGAGCAGTGTCGGGGCGGTGATAGAAGTGTCGGGGCGGTGATGGAAGAGTGTCGGGGCGGTGATAGAAGAGTGTCGGGGCGGTGATAGAAGTGTCGGGGCGGTGATGGAAGAGTGTCGGGGCGGTGATAGAAGAGTGTCGGGGCGGTGATAGAAGAGTGTCGGGGCGGTGATAGAAGTGTCGGGGCGGTGATAGAAGTGTCGGGGCGGTGATAGAAGAGTGTCGGGGCGGTGATAGAAGAGTGTCGGGGCAGTGATAGAAGTGTCGGGGCGGTGATAGAAGTGTCGGGGCGGTGATGGAAGAGTGTCGGGGCGGTGATGGAAGAGTGTCGGGGCGGTGATAGAAGAGTGTCGGGGCGGTGATAGAAGTGTCGGGGCGGTGATAGAAGTGTCGGGGCGGTGATGGAAGAGTGTCGGGGCGGTGATAGAAGAGTGTCGGGGCGGTGATAGAAGAGTGTCGGGGCGGTGATAGAAGAGTGTCGGGGCGGTGATAGAAGTGTCGGGGCGGTGATAGAAGTGTCGGGGCGGTGATGGAAGAGTGTCGGGGCGGTGATAGAAGAGTGTCGGGGCGGTGATAGAAGAGTGTCGGGGCGGTGATAGAAGAGTGTCGGGGCGGTGATAGAAGTGTCGGGGCGGTGATAGAAGTGTCGGGGCGGTGATGGAAGAGTGTCGGGGCGGTGATAGAAGAGTGTCGGGGCGGTGATAGAAGAGTGTCGGGGCGGTGATAGAAGAGTGTCGGGGCGGTGATAGAAGTGTCGGGGCGGTGATAGAAGTGTCGGGGCGGTGATGGAAGAGTGTCGGGGCGGTGATAGAAGAGTGTCGGGGCGGTGATAGAAGAGTGTCGGGGCGGTGATAGAAGTGTCGGGGCGGTGATAGAAGTGTCGGGGCGGTGATAGAAGAGTGTCGGGGCGGTGATAGAAGAGTGTCGGGGCGGTGATAGAAGTGTCGGGGCGGTGATAGAAGAGTGTCGGGGCGGTGATAGAAGTGTCGGGGCGGTGATAGAAGTGTCGGGGCGGTGATAGAAGAGTGTCGGGGCGGTGATAGAAGAGTGTCGGGGCGGTGATAGAAGTGTCGGGGCGGTGATAGAAGAGTGTCGGGGCGGTGATAGAAGTGTCGGGGCGGTGATAGAAGAGTGTCGGGGCGGTGATAGAAGAGTGTCGGGGCGGTGATGGAAGTGTCGGGGCGGTGATAGAAGAGTGTCGGGGCGGTGATAGAAGTGTCGGGGCGGTGATAGAAGAGTGTCGGGGCGGTGATAGAAGAGTGTCGGGGCGGTGATAGAAGAGTGTCGGGGCGGTGATAGAAGTGTCGGGGCGGTGATAGAAGAGTGTCGGGGCGGTGATAGAAGTGTCGGGGCGGTGATAGAGGAGTGTCGGGGCGGTGATAGAAGAGTGTCGGGGCGGTGATAGAAGAGTGTCGGGGCGGTGATGGAAGTGTCGGGGCGGTGATGGAAGAGTGTCGGGGCGGTGATAGAAGAGTGTCGGGGCGGTGATAGAAGAGTGTCGGGGCGGTGATAGAAGAGTGTCGGGGCGGTGATGGAAGTGTCGGGGCGGTGATGGAAGAGTGTCGGGGCGGTGATAGAAGAGTGTCGGGGCGGTGATAGAAGAGTGTCGGGGCGGTGATGGAAGTGTCGGGGCGGTGATGGCCGCGTGTCGGGGCGGTGATAGAAGAGTGTCGGGGCGGTGATAGAAGAGTGTCGGGGCGGTGATAGAAGAGTGTCGGGGCGGTGATAGAAGTGTCGGGGCGGTGATAGAGGAGTGTCGGGGCGGTGATAGAAGTGTCGGGGCGGTGATGGAAGAGTGTCGGGGTGGTGATAGAAGAGTGTCGGGGCGGTGATAGAAGACTGTCGGGGCGGTGATAGAAGTGTCGGGGCGGTGATAGAAGAGTGTCGGGGCGGTGATAGAAGTGTCGGGGCGGTGATGGAAGAGTGTCGGGGTGGTGATAGAAGTGTCGGGGCGGTGATGGAAGAGTGTCGGGGCGGTGATAGAAGAGTGTCGGGGCGGTGATAGAAGACTGTCGGGGGGGTGATAGAAGTGTCCGGGCGGTGATAGAAGTGTCGGGGCGGTGATGGAAGAGTGTCGGGGTGGTGATAGAAGAGTGTCGGGGCGGTGATAGAAGACTGTCGGGGCGGTGATAGAAGTGTCGGGGCAGTGATAGAAGAGTGTCGGGGCGGTGATAGAAGTGTCGGGGCGGTGATGGAAGAGTGTCGGGGTGGTGATAGAAGTGTCGGGGCGGTGATGGAAGAGTGTCGGGGCGGTGATAGAAGAGTGTCGGGGCGGTGATAGAAGTGTCGGGGCGGTGATGGAAGAGTGTCGGGGCGGTGATAGAAGAGTGTCGGGGCGGTGATAGAAGTGTCGGGGCGGTGATAGAAGAGTGTCGGGGCGGTGATAGAAGTGTCGGGGCGGTGATGGAAGAGTGTCGGGGCGGTGATAGAAGAGTGTCGGGGCGGTGATAGAAGTGTCGGGGCGGTGATGGAAGAGTGTCGGGGCGGTGATAGAAGAGTGTCGGGGCGGTGATAGAAGACTGTCGGGGCGGTGATAGAAGTGTCCGGGCGGTGACGGGACAGTGTCGGGGCGGTGATGGAATAGTCACTAAGGTACTCTTTGCTTCCTTGTACCATCATCGTTATTATTCCCGCTTCCTCAATTTCTGTCCTTGTCTCTTACGAGGAACTGCCTTCTTGATGTCCAGGGTCATTGGGTGTTTGTTTGTTTGTGTGTGTGTGTGTGTGTGTGTGTGTGTGTGTGTGTGTGTGTGTGTGTGTGTGTGTGTGTGTGTGTGTGTGTGTGTGTGTGTGTGTGTGTGTGTATGTAATAGCCTATATGTACACACCTACATGTAGTTGCATGGGTTGAGACAATTCGTGGTGTCGTCTCTCAGCTTGCCAGATTCACTCCCTCCTAGCAAACTTCTGGCAAGACAGCGATTGAATTAGCGACGATGAAAGTATTTCCTTCTTCTTCGGGTCACGCTACCTCTGTGGGAGACAGCCGGTGGGTTAAAAAAAGATATTCAGCAAATATCAGAGAAAGTCTGGTGCATCATTTATGGTGATTTCTTATTTGGTAAGTAAGATTTAAGTGAAACCTTACACTGTTATTAATTTGTGCTACTTTATCTGTACTTACGCATTTGGCATTCTTGGTCGCTGTGAGAGTTTGTTCACCTAGCAGCGCGAGGTGAACAACCAGTTTATTGATCCCACCTTCACGGATACTACTGAAGTAAATCCCTTCAAGGGAGGTTCCTTGACGCTGGTGAGGGGCTCTTGATCTACGGAACTGGATTTGTGCTCTGGTTCCCTGAATTGAGCCTTAGTACCCTCCACATCCCACCCCACAAACGCTGCATAATTCTACGCTTTTAGCGCTTCCCCTTGATTATAATAATATAATAATAATGGACTTCCTGAAGTCCCTCATCCACCCTGAAAATACCGCCTCCCAGTACCTGGCTGTATAATACCGCCTCACAGTACCTGGCTGTATAATACCGCCTCCCAGTACCTGGCTGTATAATACCGCCTCCCAGTACCTGGCTGTATAATACCGCCTCCCAGTACCTGGCTGTATAATACCGCCTCCCAGTACCTGGCTGTATAATACCGCCTCCCAGTACCTGGCAGTATAATACCGCCTCCCAGTACCTGGCTGTATAATACCGCCTCCCAGTACCTGGCTGTACAATACCGCCTCCCAGTACCTGGCTGTACAATACCGCCTCCCAGTACCTGGCTGTACAATACCGCCTCCCAGTACCTGGCTGTATAATACCGCCTCCCAGTACCTGGCTGTATAATACCGCCTCCCAGTACCTGGCTGTATAATACCGCCTCCCAGTACCTGGCTGTATAATACCGCCTCCCAGTACCTGGCTGTATAATACCGCCTCCCAGTACCTGGCTGTATAATACCGCCTCCCAGTACCTGGCAGTATAATACCGCCTCACAGTACCTGGCTGTATAATACCGCCTCCCAGTACCTGGCTGTACAATACCGCCTCCCAGTACCTGGCTGTACAATACCGCCTCCCAGTACCTGGCTGTACAATACCGCCTCCCAGTACCTGGCTGTATAATACCGCCTCCCAGTACCTGGCTGTATAATACCGCCTCCCAGTACCTGGCTGTATAATACCGCCTCCCAGTACCTGGCTGTACAATACCGCCTCCCAGTACCTGGCTGTATAATACCGCCTCCCAGTACCTGGCTGTATAATACCGCCTCCCAGTACCTAGCTGTATAATACCGCCTCCCAGTACCTGGCTGTATAATACCGCCTCCCAGTACCTGGCTGTATAATACCGCCTCCCAGTACCTGGCTGTATAATACCGCCTCCCAGTACCTGGCTGTACAATACCGCCTCCCAGTACCTGGCTGTATAATACCGCCTCCCAGTACCTGGCTGTATAATACCGCCTCCCAGTACCTGGCTGTATAATACCACCTCCCAGTACCTGGCTGTATAATACCGCCTCCCAGTACCTGGCTGTATAATACCGCCTCCCAGTACCTGGCTGTACAATACCGCCTCCCAGTACCTGGCTGTATAATACCGCCTCCCAGTACCTGGCTGTATAATACCGCCTCGAAGTACCTAGCTGTATAATACCGCCTCCCAGTACCTGGCTGTATAATACCGCCTCCCAGTACCTGGCTGTATAATACCGCCTCCCAGTACCTGGCTGTATAATACCGCCTCCCAGTACCTGGCTGTATAATACCGCCTCCCAGTACCTGGCTGTATAATACCGCCTCCCAGTACCTGGCTGTACAATACCGCCTCCCAGTACCTGGCTGTATAATACCGCCTCCCAGTACCTGGCTGTATAATACCGCCTCACAGTACCTGGCTGTATAATACCGCCTCCCAGTACCTGGCTGTACAATACCGCCTCCCAGTACCTGGCTGTATAATACCGCCTCCCAGTACCTGGCTGTATAATACCGCCTCACAGTACCTGGCTGTATAATACCGCCTCACAGTACCTGGCTGTATAATACCGCCTCCCAGTACCTGGCTGTATAATACCGCCTCCCAGTACCTGGCTGTATAATACCGCCTCCCAATACCTGGCTGTATAATACCGCCTCCGAGTACCTGGCTGTATAATACCGCCTCCCAGTACCTGGCTGTATAATACCGCCTCCCAGTACCTGGCTATATAATACCGCCTCCCAGTACCTGGCTGTATAATACCGCCTCCCAGTACCTGGCTGTATAATACCGCCTCCCAGTACTTGGCTGTATAATACCGCCTCCCAGTACCTGGCTGTATAATACCGCCTCCCAGTACCTGGCTGTATAATACCGCCTCACAGTACCTGGCTGTATAATACCGCCTTCCAGTACCTGGCTGTATAATACCGCCTCCCAGTACCTGGCTGTATAATACCGCCTCCCAGTACCTGGCTGTATAATACCGCCTCCCAGTACCTGGCTGTATAATACCGCCTCCCAGTACCTGGCTGTATAATACCGCCTCACAGTACCTGGCTGTATAATACCGCCTCCCAGTACCTGGCTGTATAATACCGCCTCACAGTACCTGGCTGTGTAATACCGCCTCCCAGTACCTGGCTGTATAATACCGCCTCACAGTACCTGGCTGTATAATACCGCCTCCCAGTACCTGGCTGTATAATACCGCCTCCCAGTACCTGGCTGTATAATACCGCCTCCCAGTACCAGGCTGTATAATACCGCCTCCCAGTACCTGGCTGTATAATACCGCCTCACAGTACCTGGCAGTATAATACCGCCTCCCAGTACCTGGCTGTATAATACCGCCTCCCAGTACCTAGCTGTATAATACCGCCTCCCAATACCTGGCTGTATAATACCGCCTCCCAGTACCTGGCAGTATAATACCGCCTCCCAGTACCTGGCTGGATAATACCGCCTCCCAGTACCTAGCTGTATAATACCGCCTCCCAGTACCTGGCTGTATAATACCGCCTCCCAGTACCTGGCAGTATAATACCGCCTCACAGTACCTGGCTGTATAATACCGCCTCCCAGTACCTGGCTGTATAATACCGCCTCCCAGTACCAGGCTGTATAATACCGCCTCCCAGTACCTGGCTGTATAATACCGCCTCCCAGTACCTGGCTGTATAATACCGCCTCCCAGTACCTGGCTGTATAATACCGCCTCCCAGTACCTGGCTGTATAATACCGCCTCACAGTACCTGGCTGTATAATACCGCCTCCCAGTACCTGGCTGTATAATACCGCCTCCCAGTACCTGGCTGTATAATACCGCCTCCCAGTACCTGGCTGTATAATACCGCCTCACAGTACCTGGCTGTATAATACCGCCTCCCAGTACCTGGCTGTATAATACCGCCTCCCAGTACCAGGCTGTATAATACCGCCTCCCAGTACCTGGCTGTATAATACCGCCTCACAGTACCTGGCAGTATAATACTGCCTCCCAGTACCTGGCTGTATAATACCGCCTCCCAGTACCTAGCTGTATAATACCGCCTCCCAGTACCTGGCTGTATAATACCGCCTCCCAGTACCTGGCTGTATAATACCGCCTCCCAGTACCTGGCTGTATAATACCGCCTCCCAGTACCTGGCTGTATAATACCGCCTCACAGTACCTGGCTGTATAATACCGCCTCCCAGTACCTAGCTGTATAATACCGCCTCCCAGTACCTGGCTGTATAATACCGCCTCCCAGTACCTGGCTGTATAATACCGCCTCCCAGTACCTGGCTGTATAATACCGCCTCCCAGTACCTGGCTGTATAATACCGCCTCCCAGTACCTAGCTGTATAATACCGCCTGCCAGTACCTGGCTGTATAATACCGCCTCCCAGTACCTAGCTGTATAATACCGCCTAGCAGTACCTGGCTCTATAATACCGCCTCCCAGTACCTGGCTGTATAATACCGCCTCCCAGTACCTGGCTGTATAATACCGCCTCCCAGTACCTGGCTGTACAATACCGCCTCCCAGTACCTGGCTGTATAATACCGCCTCCCAGTACCTGGCTGTATAATACCGCCTCCCAGTACCTGGCTGTATAATACCGCCTCCCAGTACCTGGCTGTACAATACCGCCTCCCAGTACCTGGCTGTATAATACCGCCTCCCAGTACCTGGCTGTATAATACCGCCTCACAGTACCTGGCTGTATAATACCGCCTCCCAGTACCTGGCTGTATAATACCGTCTCCCAGTACCTGGCTGTATAATACCGCCTCCCAGTACCTGGCTGTACAATACCGCCTCCCAGTACCTGGCTGTATAATACCGCCTCCCAGTACCTGGCTGTATAATACCGCCTCCCAATACCTGGCTGTACAATACCGCCTCCCAGTACCTAGCTGTATAATACCGCCTCCCAGTACCTGGCTGTATAATACCGCCTCCCAGTACCTAGCTGTATAATACCGCCTCCCAGTACCTGGCTGTATAATACCGCCTCCCAGTACCTGGCTGTATAATACCGCCTCCCAATACCTGGCTGTATAATACCGCCTCCCAACACCTGGCTGTATAATACCGCCTTCCAACACCTGGCTGTATAATACCGCCTCCCAACACCAGGCTGTATAATACCGCCTCCCAACACCTGACTGTATAATACCGCCTCCCAACACCTGGCTGTATAATACCGCCTTCCAACACCTGACTGCATAATACGGCCTCCCAACACCTGACTGTATAATACCGCCTCCCAACACGAGGCTGTATAATACCGCCTTCCAACACCTGGCTGTATAATACCGCCTCCCAACACCTGGCTGTATAATACCGCCTCCCAACACCTGACTGTATAATACCGCCTCCCAACACCTGACTGTATAATACCGCCTTCCAACACCTGGCTGTATAATACCGCCTTCCAACACCTGACTGTATAATACCGCCTCCCAACACCTGACTGTATAATACCGCCTTCCAACACCTGGCTGTATAATACCGCCTTCCAACACCTGACTGTATAATACCGCCTCCCAACACCTGACTGTATAATACCGCCTCCCAACACCTGACTGTATAATACCACCTCCCAACACCTGACTGTATAATACCGCCTCCTAACACCTGACTGTATAATACCGCCTTCCAACACCTGACTGTATAATACCGCCTCCCAACACCTGACTGTATAATACCGCCTCCCAACACCTGACTGTATAATATCGCCTCCCAACACCTGACTGCATAATACCGCCTCCCAACACCTGACTGTATAATACCGCCTCCCAACACCTGACTGTATAATACCGCCTCCCAACACCTGACTGTATAATACCGCCTTCCAACACCTGACTGTATAATACTTCCTCCCAACACCTGACTGTATAATACCGCCTTCCAACACCTGACTGTATAATACCACCTCCCAACACCTGGCTGTATAATACCGCCTCCCAACACCTGACTGTATAATACCACCTCCCAACACCTGACTGTATAATACCGCCTCCCAACACCTGACTGTATAATACCGCCTCCCAACACCTGACTGCATAATACCGCCTCCCAACACCTGGCTGTATAATACCGCCTCCCAGCACCTGACTGTATAATACCGCCTCCCAACACCTGACTGTATAATACCGCCTCCCAACACCTGGCTGTATAATACCGCCTTCCAACACCTGACTGTATAATACCACCTCCCAACACCTGGCTGTATAATACCACCTCCCAACACCTGACTGTATAATACCACCTCCCAACACCTGGCTGTATAATACCGCCTCCCAACACCTGATTGTATAATACCACCTCCCAACACCTGACTGTATAATACCGCCTCCCAACACCTGATTGTATAATACCACCTCCCAACACCTGACTGTATAATACCGCCTCCCAACACCTGACTGTATAATACCGCCTCCCAACACCTGACTGTATAATACCGCCTCCCAACAGCTGGCTGTATAATACCGCCTCCCAGCACCTGACTGTATAATACCGCCTCCCAACACCTGGCTGTATGATACCGCCTCCCAACACCTGGCTGTATAATACCGCCTTCCAACACCTGACTGTATAATACCACCTCCCAACACCTGACTGTATAATACCACTTCCCAACACCTGGCTGTATAATATTGCCTCCCAACACCTGACTGTATAATACCGCCTCCCAACACCTGACTGTATAATACCGCCTTCCAACACCTGGCTGTATAATACCACCTCCCAACACCTGGCTGTATAATACCGCCTCCCAACACCTGACTGTATAATACCGCCTCCCAACACCTGACTGTATAATACCGCCTCCCAACACCTGACTGTATAATACTGCCTCCTAACACCTGACTGTATAATACCGCCTCCCAACACCTGACTGTATAATACCGCCTCCCAACAACTGACTGTATAATACCGCCTCCCAACACCTGACTGTATAATACCGCCTCCCAACACCTGACTGTATAATACCGCCTCCCAACACCTGACTGTATAATACCGCCTCCCAACACCTGACTGTATAATACCGCCTCCCAACACCTGACTGTATAATACCGCCTCCCAACACCTGGCTGTATAATACCGCCTCCCAACACCTGATTGTATAATACCACCTCCCAACACCTGACTGTATAATACCGCCTCCCAACACCTGACTGTATAATACCGCCTTCCATCACCTGATTGTATAATACCGCCTCCCAACACCTGGCTGTATAATACCGCCTCCCAGCACCTGACTGTATAATACCGCCTCCCAACACCTGGCTGTATGATACCGCCTCCCAACACCTGGCTGTATAATACCGCCTCCCAACACATGACTGTATAATACCGCCTCCCAACACCTGGCTGTATAATACCGCCTCCCAACACCTGGCTGTATAATACCGCCTCCCAACACCTGACTGTATAATACCGTCTCGCAACACCTGGCTGTATAATACCGCCTCCCAACACCTGGCTGTATAATACCGCCTCCTAACACCTGACTGTATAATACCGCCTCCCAACACCTGACTGTATAATACGGCCTCCCAACACCTGGCTGTATAATACCGCCTCCAAACACCTGACTGTATAATACCGCCTCCCAGCACCTGACTGTATAATACTGCCTTCCAACACCAGGCTGTATAATACCGCCTCCCAACACCTGACTGTATAATACCGCCTCCCAACACCTGACTGTATAATACCGCCTCCCAGCACCTGACTGTATAATACCGCCTCCCAACACCTGACTGTATAATACCGCCTCCCAACACCTGACTGTATAATACCGCCTCCCAACACCTGACTGTATAATACCGCCTCCCAACACCTGACTGTATAATACCGCCTTCCAACACCTGACTGTATAATACCGCCTCCCAACACCTGACTGTATAATACCGCCTTCCAACACCTGACTGTATAATACCGCCTTCCAACACCTGACTGTATAATACCGCCTCCCAACACCTGACTGTATAATACCACCTTCCAACACCTGACTGTATAATACCGCCTCCCAACACCTGACTGTATAATACTGCCTCCCAATACCTGACTGTATAATACCGCCTCCCAACACCTGACTGTATAATACCGCCTTCCAACACCTGACTGTATAATACCGCCTCCCAACACCTCACTGTATAATACCGCCTCCCAACACCTGACTGTATAATATCGCCTCCCAACACCTGGCTGTATAATACCGCCTCCCAACACCTGACTGTATAATACCGCCTTCCAACACCTGGCTGTATAATACCGCCTCCCAACACCTGGCTGTATAATACCACCTCCCAACACCTGACTGTATAATACCGCCTTCCAACACCTGGCTGTATAATACCGCCTCCCAACACCTGACTGTATAATACCGCCTCCCAACACCTGACTGTATAATACCGCCTTCCAACACCTGACTGTATAATACCGCCTCCCAACACCTGACTTTATAATACCGCCTCCCAACACCTGACTGTATAATACCGCCTCCCAACACCTGACTGTATAATACCGCCTCCCAACACCTGACTGTATAATACCGCCTCCTAACACCTGACTGTATAATACCGCCTCCCAACACCTGACTGTATAATACCGCCTCCCAACACCTGACTGTATAATACCGCCTCCTAACACCTGACTGTATAATACCGCCTCCCAACACCTGACTGTATAATACCGCCTCCCATCACCTGACTGTATAATACCGCCTCCTAACACCTGACTGTATAATACCGCCTCCCAACACCTGACTGTATAATACCGCCTCCCAAAACCTGACTGTATAATACCGCCTCCCAACACCTGACTGTATAATACCGCCTCCCAACACCTGACTGTATAATACCGCCTCCCAACACCTGACTGTATAATACTGCCTCCCAACACCTGACTGTATAATACCGCCTTCCAACACCTGACTGTATAATACCGCCTCCCAACACCTGACTGTATAATACCGCCTCCCAACACCTGACTGTATAATACACCCTCCCAACACCTGGCTGTATAATACCGCCTCCCAACACCTGACTGTATAATACCGCCTCCCATCACCTGACTGTATAATACCGCCTCCCAACACCTGACTGTATAATACCGCCTCCCAACACCTGACTGTATAATACCGCCTCCCAACACCTGACTGTATAATACCGCCTCCCAACACCTGGCTGTATAATACCACCTCCCAACACCTGACTGTATAATACCACCTTCCAACACCTGACTGTATAATACCGCCTCCCAACACCTGACTGTATAATACCGCCTCCCAACACCTTACTGTATAATACCGCCTCCCAACACCTGACTGTATAATACCGCCTCCCAACACCTGACTGTATAATACCGCCTCCTAACACCTGACTGTATAATACCGCCTCCCAACACCTGACTGTATAATACCGCCTCCCAACACCTGACTGTATAATACCGCCTCCCAACACCTGACTGTATAATACCGCCTCCCAACACCTGACTGTATAATACCGCCTCCCAACACCTGACTGTATAATACCGCCTCCCAACACCTGACTGTATAATACCGCCTCCCAACACCTGACTGTATAATACCGCCTTCCAACACCTGACTGTATAATACCGCCTCCCAACACTTGACTGTATAATACCGCCTCCCAACACCTGACTGTATAATACCGCCTCCCAACACCTGGCTGTATAATACCGCCTCCCAACACCTGACTGTATAATACCGCCTCCCAACACCTGACTGTATAATACCGCCTCCCAACACCTGACTGTATAATACCGCCTCCCAACACCTGACTGTATAATACCGCCTCCCAAGACCTGACTGTATAATACCGCCTCCCAACACCTGGCTGTATAATACCACCTCCCAACACCTGACTGTATAATACCACCTTCCAACACCTGACTGTATAATACCGCCTCCCAACACCTGACTGTATAATACCGCCTCACAACACCTGACTGTATAATACCGCCTCACAACACCTGACTGTATAATACCACCTCCCAACACCTGACTGTATAATACCACCTTCCAACACCTGACTGTATAATACCGCCTCCCAACACCTGACTATATAATACCGCCTCCCAACACCTGACTGTATAATACCGCCTCCCAACACCTGACTGTATAATACCGCCTCCCAACACCTGACTATATAATACCGCCTCCCAACACCTGACTGTATAATACCGCCTCCCAACACCTGGCTGTATAATACCACCTCCCAACACCTGACTGTATAATACCACCTTCCAACACCTGACTGTATAATACCGCCTCCCAACACCTGACTGTATAATACCGCCTCCCAACACCTGACTGTATAATACCGCCTCCCAACACCTGGCTGTATAATACCACCTCCCAACACCTGACTGTATAATACCACCTCCCAACACCTGACTGTATAATACCGCCTCCTAACACCTGACTGTATAATACCGCCTCCCAACACCTGACTGTATAATACCACCTTCCAACACCTGACTGTATAATACCACCTCCCAACACCTGACTGTATAATACCACCTTCCAACACCTGACTGTATAATACCGCCTTCCAACACCTGACTGTATAATACCGCCTCCCAACACCTGACTGTATAATACCGCCTCCCAACACCTGACTGTATAATACCGCCTCCCAACACCTGACTGTATAATACCACCTTCCAACACCTGGCTGTATAATACCGCCTCCCAACACCTGACTGTATAATACCGCCTTCCAACACCTGGCTGTATAATACCGCCTCCCAACACCTGACTGTATAATACCGCCTCCCAACACCTGACTGTATAATACCGCCTTCCAACACCTGACTGTATAATACCGCTTCCCAACACCTGACTGTATAATACCGCCTCCCAACACCTGACTGTATAATACCGCCTTCCAACACCTGGCTGTATAATACCGCCTTCCAACACCTGACTGTTTAATACCACCTCCCAACACCTGACTGTATAATACCGCCTTCCAACACCTGACTGTATAATACCGCCTCCCAACACCTGACTGTATAATACCGCCTTCCAACACCTGACTGTATAATACCGCCTTCCAACACCTGACTGTATAATACCGCCTTCCAACACCTGGCTGTATAATACTGCCTTCCAACACCTGACTGTATAATACCGCCTCCCAACACCTGACTGTATAATACCGCCTTCCAACACCTGACTGTATAATACCGCCTTCCAACACCTGACTGTATAATACCGCCTCCCAACACCTGACTGTATAATACCGCCTCCCAACACCTGACTGTATAATACCGCCTCCCAACACCTGACTGTATAATACCGCCTCCCAACACCTGACTGTATAATACCACCTCCCAACACCTGACTGTATAATACCACCTCCCAACACCTGACTGTATAATACCGCCTCCTAACACCTGGCTGTATAATACCGCCTCCTAACACCTGACTGTATAATACCACCTCCCAACACCTGACTGTATAATACCACCTCCCAACACCTGACTGTATAATACCGCCTCCTAACACCTGGCTGTATAATACCGCCTCCTAACACCTGACTGTATAATACCACCTCCCAACACCTGACTGTATAATACCACCTCCCAACACCTGACTGTATAATACCACCTCCTAACACCTGACTGTATAATACCGCCTCCTAACACCTGGCTGTATAATACCGCCTCCTAACACCTGACTGTATAATACCGCCTTCCAACACCTGACTGTATAATACCGCCTCCCAACACCTGACTGTATAATACCGCCTCCCAACACCTGACTGTATAATACCGCCTTCCAACACCTGACTGTATAATACCGCCTCCCAACACCTGACTGTATAATACCGCCTCCCAACACCTGACTGTATAATACCGCCTCCCAACACCTGACTGTATAATACCGCCTCCCAACACCTGACTGTATAATACCGCCTCCCAGCACCTGACTGTATAATACCACCTTCCAACACCTGACTGTATAATACCGCCTTCCAACACCTGACTGTATAATACCGCCTCCTAACACCTGACTGTATAATACCGCCTCCTAACACCTGGCTGTATAATACCGCCTCCCAGCACCTGACTGTATAATTACTAATGAAAATATATTTTTTTAATGCTACTCTTGATTGACTGATAAGTAATAATGGAATGGTTACATTTTAGGTTATGTAATTTCATCTCTTTCAGTTACTTTTGATTGTTGTTCCATCCACATCCAGTGTTAACATAGTTTTTCTCCACAGTAATTATCCTTTCCTTAGAGGATGAGTAGTTAACAATTACCAATTAATGTGCGTGACTTTCTAATTATTTCTGTTGCATTTATACACTTTCAGTGAACGGTACTTTACTGTACAGGGTATAAATGGTTAGCCAACCGCTGGTGCACCAGTGCTGGGTATCAGTGATTAACCAACTGCTGGTGCACCAGTGCTGGGTGTCAGTGATTAACCAACTGCTAGTATACCAGTGCTGGCTATCAGTGATTAGCCAACTGCTGGTATACCAGTGCTGGGCATCAGTGATTAACCAACTGCTAGTATACCAGTGCTGGGTATCAGTGATTAACCAACTGCTAGTATACCAGTGCTGGGTATCAGTGATTAACCAACTGCTGGTGTACCAGTGCTGGGTATCTTTAGTTAGCCAACCGCTTGTGTGGCATGTTAAGAGTACGTTAAAGTTTATTGGGTTTATGTTAAACACCCTTAGAGACATGCCTCCCGATCAGCGAACCAATTGCTAAGATTTTACCGCGCAGGGGCTCCGTCGTTATACCAGTACCGTGGTTCAACCAGCCAGCCACAGGAAAGCCCGCCAAAGCTGAGAAGCGATGTGGTACACTTCTAACGTAGCTTTGGTAGATTTACCTTCTCAGGTAAATCTGCCAAAGCTACGGTTCTCACTGTGTCTTGTGCTTACATTCGCCTCATTGTACATAGTTGTAAATACTGTACATAGGCTATATACATATTGTAATTACAAGCTTGTTTCTGAAGGAAATACAGTCACTGCTGCCTTTTTGCTCGTTCTCAAGTGGTCATCATGTTACAGCTAGGTGTGCAGGTCAAACAATCTACACCTGTGTTCCTAATAGCTTATGTACCTGTGCTAAGTATCAGAGGTTAGCCAACCGCTGGTATACCAGTGCTGGGTGTCAGTGGTTCAGCAACTGCTGGCATACCAGTGCTTGGTATCAGTAGGTCTACTGCTGGTATACTAGTGCTAGGTATGAGTAGGTCAACTGCTGGTATACCGGTGCTAGGTATCAGTAGGTCAACTGCTGGTATACCAGTGCTAGGTATCAGTAGGTCAGCAACTGCTGGTATACCAGTACTAGGTATCAGTAGGTCAGCAACTGCTGGTATACCAAGTGCTATAAATTACATCTTGGTGTGTAGAAAGGAGACAAACTACTTGGGAAAGAAGACATTCAGTGTGCCACTAAAAAAGATATTGTTACGTCATATATATCTCCAGAAGCATACATAGATAAGATAACAACAGCAAGAATACAAGGAACTTTAATAAGTAATAATTAAGAGTAGTTTACCCTACACCATGTACTAAGATGAATTCCTGAGACTAGAGCACCAGTATCCAATAGGGTTAAATGGAAAGAGATGACTGGTTTAATTGGCTTAACATTCTGTCCTCTCAAGGGAGGTTCCTTGACGCTGGTGAGGGGCTCTTGATCTCGGGAATTGGATCTGTGCTCCGGTTCCCTGAATTGAGCCTGAGTACCTTCCACCCCCCCCCCCCACGCGCTGTATAATCCTACGGGTTTAGCGCTCCCCCATGATTATAATTGTAATAATTAACATTCTGTTGAACTGTGATCAAGGATGCATTCATAAAGAGATTCAGGGATGCCTCATCCTACTAATATCAGGACCTTCTACAAAGAAAGCCAACCCATGGGGAATGTACTAATTAGAAAATTACAAAAACTGTTGAATGTGTTGGCGATTTAAGTTTGTTAAATTAGTCTACACGGCGAATTTTTCTACTGAATACTGGTTTTAATGTTTTTTGCTGTGCTGTTAATTGTCCGCTGACTGTAGGTCTTCAAGTGTATGACGCTGATATATAGTGCTCAATAAAAATAAATACAATTCATGTATTTAATGATCACTGAAACAGAAAAAAATGGGATACAATAGTATAAGCACACTCTCTAGTTCCTTACCTTCTTTTAGCACTGTGCTCGTTCAGCTACATCTTGGAACAACCAGCACACATACTTCGTGTTGTTTTACCTCTAGATTCATGTAAATATAGTGTTTTAGTAATCTAATCGTGTAAACATGGCGTGTTACTTATATAGTAAAGCAAACAAAGAAGTTTAAGAATGCTGAGCGGTTTCTCAGCAGCCTGGTCCTGGAGCTGAGAGATAAGAACTACGAGCAAGAGAATATAGCTGTTCTTGACGACTCTGGTGATGGAGGTGTAGAGGAGATGAGGATATTATTCTGACATACAATACTGTGAGCCAGGGTTGTCCAACTGATGGCCAGGGGCAGAATGCATTCCCCTGGCCATTTATTTGCGGTTTGAGTCATGCAGGAGCGTCTTGGCAAACCTCTCAACACGTCTTTCACTTGCAGGTCACTGAAGGCTTCCACTCCCACGGCAACCCTTCCTCTATAAGTGAAATCTCTTGAACCAAGTTTCAGTATACACTGACAGTATACACTGCCAGGTTATTATACGCTAAACCTAATCTAGCCCAGACAAACAAAGATATAGTTTTTATTGGAACTTCCTTCACTTCAGATACGTAGGCGCGGGTGATTCTCGTAAAAGTGGCTGGCTAAACTGAAGGACAGGCTGCCCACGGGCACACCAGAGCCTGAGAGACTCACCACTTTAAAGCTAAGGGACTGACCCCCTATTAAGACTGAGGGATTAACCCCCATATCAAGGCTGAGGGTCTGACCCCCCTTATCGAGGCTGAGGGACTGACCCCCCCGTTGTCGAGGCTAAGGGACGGATCCCCCTATCGAGGCTGAGGGACTGACCCCCCTACCCTATCAAGGCTGAGAGACTGACCTCTATCAAGGCTGAGGGACTGACCCACTACCAAGACTGGGGGACTGATCCCCTATCAAGGCTGGGGACTGACCCCTATCAAGGCTGAGGGACTGATCTCTATCAAGGCTGAGGGACAGACCCCCTATCAAGGCTGAGGACTGTCCCCCCTAACATATGGGAATCTTTATTGAAGAAACGTTTCGCCACACAGTGGCTGAGGGACTGACTACCTCAAACTCCTTCTCTCCTTTTACCTTCCTGCTTTGTATTGGATTGATGAAGCCACTGTGTGGCGAAACGTTTCTTCAGTAAAGATTCCCATGTGTTGTACAAGTGTCTCAAGTTTTCAACTTGTCGGTTTGCAAAACCACTCATCACATCTGTCAGACACTGCAGCATCATGGGATCTTGATACAAAGAATTCTTCAACACTTATCCAATCTTTGGACGAAGACCTACTTACACTAGTGGCAGGTCCCACTGTGATCCCGCCTCCTCCTGCTTCGACTCACCTGACTGCAGTATATAAGCCACCTCTCTTGCCCAGTGCTGTACTTCCTACAAGAGTGATGGACTGAACACATCGTTTCCATGCTGAGTGACTGATTACCTCAAATTCCTTATCTTCTTTTACCTTCCTGCTTTGTATTGGACTGATGGAGCCACTGTGTAGTGAAACGTTTCCTCAATAAAGATTTCTGTATGTTGCATGTCTCAATTCTTCAATAATAATAATAATAATAGTAATAATAATAATAATAATAATAATAATAACATGCTTTACAGTGTTGTACTACAGAATGCTTTGATATATATAAGATCTCCACACACTAAGGGTCCTTCCCGTGTGCTCCAATATTACAAGTTAAGTCCGGGTTAGCGGCAGCGGCAGCAGCGACTTCCAAGCTCCGTACTTTTCTCCAACAATCAGAGCTACCAATGCTCCTATGATGACCTAGTTACAAGCAAAACTGCACTACCCAACGTAGCACCCAGAATGACCAAAGATTACCAACAGTGAAACCTACAAATCGAAAATAATAGAGAACAAAGGAAGACTGCCCACAAACCGAAAGAAACACCCCGCTGCCAGCCGAACAACGTAACCCTAAGCTTTGTATAACTACAACTTCTTAACTACAACAATTCCTGTAGTATTATGAGGCGCAATCTAAGAGGAAACAGCACCAAGGCCAGCAAGAAAACACCGAAAAATCAACTATTCAACAAGTGTAGTCAGGAGGACGCCGGCCCAGCAACCACCCCACTCACCACCGCTCAAGGCGACAGAGATAAGAAGATAAGATTTCGTTCGGATTTTTAACCCCGGAGGGTTAGCCACCCAGGATAACCCAAGAAAGTCAGTGCGTCATCGAGGACTGTCTAACTTATTTCCATTGGGGTCCTTAATCTTGTCCCCCAGGATGCGACCCACACCAGTCGACTAACACCCAGGTACCTATTTGCTGCTAGGTGAACAGGACAATAGGTGTAAGGAAACGTGTCGGAATTTCCACCCGCCGGGAATCGAACCCGGGCCCTCCGTGTGTGAAGCGGGAGCTTTAGCCACCAGACCACCGGGCCACCACAACAATAACAACAAACATGGCTGCCACCAGCCCATCCTCCCCTCTCTTCCCCGGATTCAACCTACCAAGTAGTCTCTCAGGTATGACCAACGATCCAGATACCCTAAAAACATACATCTCCAACTTAGTTATTGAAAATATGAATCTTCGAGAGACGCTAACAAAACAAGACACCAGGATGACACAACTCGAGAACAAAATCCTCAGTCTTGAACAAAAGTTATCAACACCAGGAATGACTAACTGTGACAAGACCTTCCAAACAGTCATAGATAGCCATACCCAACAAATAATATCTCTTAATACAAAGGTTGAAGAAGCAGTAAAAGAATGGAAGAACAACTTAGATAACCAGTTCAGTGACTACTTTGCTCTCCAAGAAGATAAAACTGAGCAAGATAAACTATCGGACGCAGTAATAGTTAACAGTCCACTTTTTCCCAGTGATATGAACCAAACAAACAATAAAGAAATTACTCTGCAGATCATAAAGGACCAAACAAGTGTTATTGTACCTGAGTCAGAAATAAAAGAAGCCAGGTTACTAGGATCCCATGGTAGAAAAAGTGTTATGCTTAGATTCCACTCACATGACAGGAAAAAAGACTTAATTATTGCATCTATTAAAGTAAAGAAAGAGGTATACATAAACGAGTGTCTTACCAAAAAACGTCAGTACCTCCTTTATAGAGTCAGAAAACTTAAGCGGGAGAATAATGACACAATACACCAATGCTTCACACGAGATGGGAAAATTCTTGTTAGGAAAACAAATGTAGGTCAACTATACACAATAACGAACGAGAATGATCTATCACGATTTCTCAGGGATACTAATCTTACAGAGAATAACTAAACAATGTCCAACCTAAAAGCCTACGTAGTGTAGTGAATGTTTTGCTCCATTATTGTTCAAATTTCATTGTACAATCTCTTAGTAATTAAATAATCAACTACCTCATTTTGTGATTTTACTAGTAAGCATAAGTCACCTTATGTAATTTTCTTATTTACTATTGTTTGCTTAAACATTAGCTGAATTGATACTTTCTCTGTCCATATTATTACCTCATATTTTTTAAATACTATCAATTGATATTACTTACTAAAATTAATAATTATCATTTTTACTATAATTTCAATTTACTCTTAACATTTTTGACATTTAATAACCATTACTTGTCTAATTACCTTTACCTGTTTTAATACCACATTTAATATCTTAGAGTACTCTTAATTACCTTGTGCTGCCATATAACCTCTAGTATAACTACCAGTGCAATATTGAATGAAATAAACATTACTTTTTCACTTTTTTGTAATCATTATTACTTACTAAAATTTTATTAAACACCATATTTACTACCAGTCAATTTTACTTTTGTACATTAAACATTATTTTATACTTCCCATAACATTTTGTTGCCAAATTTTCAAGTTTGTATATTCAACTCCAACCTTTATATTATCCTTTGTACCTGTGTACCTGTGCACCTGTGTACCTGTGTACCATCTTACTATCATATTATAACCAAGACATTACCCTTGTTATTTTTTTATTATTATTCTTTTGGTACTTTAATTGTGAATTATATTTTGTCAATTTAAATCTAGTTATACTCTTGATCTTGTCAACAACCTATACCAGACTCTAGTGCAATTGCAAGTACCATTTCAATTTGTATTTTTATATTATAAGTTTGTATTATAATTCCTACTCTAAGATTGTTTTCATATCTTAGTGACTATATTGTGTGTGCAATTAGTGTATTTTTCAATTATATTATTGTTCAAGGCCCTTAACTATCTTTTGCTAACTAGTACCAACTACCTCATATATTTTTTTTCTACTTTTTTTATTCTTTTGCTACCTTAACTTGCATATTTTATCTTGTCAATTTAAATCTAGTTATACTCTAATTCTTGTAAACAACTTATATAACACCTTAGTGCAATTACAATTGAGAGTCTTGTGCCTTTTTTATATTATTAGATTAAACTCAGTTGTACTAAAGTTAATACCAAATTCATTATATTAGACCATAGTGCAATTACTAGTGAGAGACTGGTGCTATTTTTAATTTGTATTGTTATATTATTAGATTAAATCTAGTTGTACTATAGCTCATTCTAGCTCAAAACATAGACTCCACAAAAGTCATTATATTAGACCTTAGTGCAATTATTTGATTACCACTTTATTGTTCACCACAACTTATGTTAGTCCCTTTTATATTATAATTTTATATTATAATTCTAACTTTAAAGAATTACCTTTAAAGTACTACCGACTATCATATTCCCAAGCTCCATTATTTGATCATCACTTTATTTGTTCACCACAAATTATTTTAGTCCTTTTTATATTGTCTCCTTTATTTTAGCTTTAAAAAACTACCTTAGCTCATTATTTTTACATTTGTTAAATAATTCAGGTGCTATTTTTTTTTAGCTTTAGAATATTTACTTTATTTTTTACTTAATTCTAACTATAGATTCACTACAAATCTTATGATTACAAGCATTGATCCTGATACCAACCTCTTATTTAATGACTTAAATGATTTAAACAGTTACTGTAATTACTACACAGCAGAACAATCAAAGGCACTTCTCAGAGCCAACAACAACATAACTATCTTTAACTACAATATCAGATCTTTAAGCAAGCATTATGATGACCTCCTAGCATTACTAAATTCCTTGCATGCCAATATGTCCATCATTACACTAACTGAAACCTGGCTAAAGCCTGATACTACAGATGTCTATGCCATTCCTTGTTACACAGCCATACACAACTGTAGGCCAGACCAACAAGGGGGTGGCACAGCTATATACTACTATATACTACTATATACTACTATATACTACTATATACACCTGGATTCCCAAAATCTGCACAATCCAGGGCAACATGGGTTCAGGGCAGGTCGCTCCTGCCTCTCACAACTACTGGATCACTATGACATGGCCTTGGATGCACTGGAAGAAAATCAGAATGCAGATGTAATATACACAGACTTTGCAAAAGCATTTGACAAATGCGATCATGGCGTAATAGCCCATAAAATACGTGCTAAAGGAATAACTGGGAAAGTGGGGAGATGGATCTTCAACTTCCTAACAAATCGAACACAAAGAGTAGTGGTCAACAGAGTTAAATCGGAGGCTGCCATAGTGAAGAGCTCTGTTCCACAAGGCACAGTACTCGCCCCCATCTTATTCCTTATCCTCATATCAGACATAAACAGAGATATACACCACAGCACCGTATCATCCTTTGCGGATGATACTAGGATCTGCATGAGGCTGTCATCTGCTGAGGACGCGGTTAACCTCCAAGAAGATATAAACAAAGTTTTCCAGTGGGCCACGGTAAACAATATGATGTTCAATGAGGACAAATTCCAACTACTCCGTTATGGAAAACTGGAGGAGATAATAACTAGAACAGAGTATACTACTGACTCCGGCCATACAATAGAGCGGAAAAATAATGTAAGGGACCTGGGAGTAGTAATGTCTGAGGATCTCACTTTCAAGGATCACAACAGTGCCACGATCGCACGTGCAAAGGAAATGATAGGATGGATAATGAGAACTTTCAAAACGAGAGATGCCAAGCCCATGATGATCCTTTTCAAATCACTTGTTCTCTCTAGGCTGGAATACTGCTGTACATTAACATCTCCATACAAAGCAGGTGAAATCGCAGATCTAGAGAGTGTACAGAGATCCTTTACCGCACGTATAAGTTCTGTCAAGCACCTTAACTACTGGGAACGCTTGAAAGCACTTGACTTGTACTCGTTGGAACGCAGGAGGGAGAGATATATCATAATCTACACTTGGAAAATCTTGGAAGGAATGGTCCCAAATCTGCACACAGAAATCACTCCCTACGAAAGTAAAAGACTGGGCAGGCGATGCAAAATGCCGCCAATAAAAAGTAGGGGCGCCATTGGTACACTAAGAGAAAACACCATAAGTGTCCGGGGCCCAAAACTGTTCAACAGCCTCCCATCAAGCATTAGGGGAATTGCCAATAAACCCCTGGCTGCCTTCAAGAGAGAGCTGGACAGATACCTAAAGTCAGTGCCGGATCAGCCGGGCTGTGGCTCGTACGTCGGACTGCGTGCGGCCAGCAGTAACAGCCTAGTTGATCAGGCCCTGATCCATCGGGAGGCCTGGTCGTGGACCGGGCCGCGGGGGCGTTGATCCCCGGAATAACCTCCAGGTAACCTCCAGGTACTCAGACCAACTAGAATGTATCACTAATACTTGCACAAGGGATGAACATGGGGAATATATAATAGCTAAATTCAAATCCAAATACCTACAAAAACCTCTCACAGTTAGGTTAGGTTAGGTAAGGTTCGTCAGGAAACAGGACAAATGTTTCCTGACGCGGGTCTTAGTCAGATGATGACCCGCCTTTGGAGCTTTTGGTCATCTAACCGAGGCCTTCCGCTGGCTTACCGGTCCACCCCTTTAAAAATTATGGTCATTTATAACCATTAATAATGATCCCTCTCACAGTGATAAACATCTACAGAGTTCCACAATCAAACATTAGCCAATTTAGTCAAAACCTAGGAAGTATGATAACTGATGCACGCATGAACAAAGATCACTTACTACTCTCAGGTGACTTCAATATAAATCTCCTGCAAGACCAGGACCCACACGTTACTGAATTCACAAACACAATGATTAACTGCATGTTGCTACCAACAGTAACAAAACCTACAAGAGTTACAGAGACTAGTGTTTCCCTACTTGACCACATCTGGACCAACACCATATCCCCTTTAAAATCAGGCATAATTACAGATAATACCACAGACCACTACCCTACTTTCCTCATAACAACTCTTGGTAAAATACCCCAAGACACTACTAAAGTCACCTTCAGACTTCACAATGAGGCAGCCATTAATAACTTCACAACAGCAGTAACAAACATTGACTGGCACACTGAGCTAGAAATCTATACAGATATTGACGAATGTTTTAATAATTTTCTAAAAAAGACCCAATACCTTTATAACAAGCACTGCCCTAAAAAAACTAAACAGATGACAGCTAAGAGACTGAACAGTCCCTGGCTAACACCCAGCATTCTCAAATCCATAAATACAAAACACCGATATGAAAAACAGTACAGAATGGGTCACATAACCAGAGACCAAACAAAACGTTACTCGTCAATCCTAACCAGCCTGATAAGAAGGGCAAAAAAATTGTATTATGAGAACAGATTATCCAACTTACGAGGTGATATAAAAAAGACCTGGAAGACCCTATCAGAAATTCTGGGAACAAAAAAGATATCACGACATAGCGAAATAAAATTAGCAAAATCAGATGAACCCCAACTCCCACCAACAGAAACAGCAAACAGACTCAATGATTTCTTCTCCAACATAGGTCAAAACCTTGCCAATAAAATCCCAAGCTCAGATACCCCACCAAATGACTACCTCACTGGCAACTACCCGAACACACTGTTCCTAGCTCCGACTAACCCATACGAAGTCTCCCTTATTATCAACGCACTGAAAAACAAGGCAGGAGATTTAAATACCTTACCACCCTTTATATACAAAAAGCGTCACAAGTACTATCACCAATCATTGCAACACTCTTTAACAAATCCATTGAATCCTCCACCTTCCCTACAGTTCTCAAAATAGCAAGGGTCACCCCAATCCATAAAGGAGGAGACCAAACAGAGTTGAATAACTATAGGCCAATATCCAATTTACACCCTCTCTCAAAAATCTTCGAAAAATTAATTCATAAACGAATCTACTCCTACCTCATCTCCCAAAACATTCTCAACCCCTGCCAATTTGGATTCAGGCCTAATAAAAATACTAATGATGCTATTATACACATGCTAGAACATATATACACTGCAATAGAGAAAAAAGAAGTCCCACTGGGGATCTTCATTGACTTACGTAAAGCTTTTGATACAGTTGACCATGACTTGCTCCACGTAAAATTGTCACACTATGGTATTAGAGGGCACTCCCTCAACTACCTCAAGTCTTACCTCAGCAACAGAAGCCAATATGTGTACGCAAATGGGGCAAGCTCTTCCGCACAACCAATTACAGTTGGTGTCCCACAGGGAAGTGTCCTTGGCCCTCTTCTCTTTCTCCTATACATAAATGACCTACCAAATGCTTCGCAATTACTCAAACCCACACTTTTTGCAGATGACACTACATACGTCTTCTCTCACCCGAGCCCAGTCACGCTAGCCAATACTGTAAACACCGAATTACAGAAAATATCTACCTGGATGAGGACTAACAAACTTACACTAAACATTGACAAAACCTACTTCATTCAGTTTGGTAACAGAGCTACAGATGTACCTCTTAACATAACAATAAACGGATCACCTATCACAAAGCTAACAGAGGGAAAATTCCTAGGAATCCACCTCGATAATAGACTCAAATTTCATACACATATACAACAAATTTCTAGGTAAGACACATATGCAACAGTTAGGTATCTTTATTTCGAAACGTTTCGCCTACACAGTAGGCTTCTTCAGTCGAGTACAGAAAAGTTGATAGAAGCAGAAGATACTTGAAGACGATGTAATCAGTCCATCACCCTTAAAGTTTTGAGGTGGTCAGTCCCTCAGTCTGGAGAAGAGCATTGTTCCGTTGTCTGAAACAATATGAAGTTGAAGTGACAGGATGGAGCCTTTATATAGTGCCAGGAGGTGAGACGTAGGTTGCTTTGGGAGGGCAGGTCCCTCTCAAACCCAGCCGTTCTCACTAGTAGAGGTCGAAGTTGATGGTCTGTACCAAGATACCCTTGTGTTGCAGTGTCTGACAGAATGAACATTAAAATGGTATAAAATACCAACAGATTGTTAGGTAAGACACATATGCAACAGTTAGGTATCTTTATACCATTTTAATGTTCAACAAATTTCTAAGAAAATTTCCAAGACTGTAGGCATACTATCGAAGATACGGTACTATGTTCCACAGTCAGCCCTCCTGGCCCTTTATCACTCTCTTATTTACCCCTATCTCACCTATGGAATTTGTGCATGGGGCTCAACAACAATTAACCATCTCAGACCACTAATTACCCAACAAAACGCTGCAGTTAGAATGATAACAAATTCTCACTACAGGCAACACACTCCACCAATATTCAAAACACTCAACCTACTCACCATACAAAACATCCATACTTATTATTGCACCTATTACATACATAGAACACTTAACTCTGATATTAACCCTCCCCTCAAACATCTCCTTGCCAACCTCAACAGAACACATGACCATAACACAAGGCACAGATCACTCTTTGATGTTCCTCGTGTCCATCTCACGCTATGCAAAAACTCAATGCACATAAAAGGCCATAAAATCTGGAATTCATTACCTGTAAATATAAAAGAAACACTACCTGTTTATAAATTCAAGTCTCTTCTCAAAGATCACTTACTCACTCAAAACCAAATAAATACTGCATAACTGAACCTTATAAATTGTATATCCTATATGTTACTCACAATTATATCACACAAATGTTAAACCTAGGACCCAATCTAACTTTATTATTTTTTTAAATACACTACCTAACAGAATACTCCATTCGACTGAATGTACAGCAATGCAAGCAACCATATGACCTGTCTTTGTAATACTCATTTGTGCTTTATAGTTATCTGTTTACAATAATGTTTTATCACTGATTTCATCATTGCTTAGTTAATCTTAAGTTAATTTTAAGCCAGCCCGTAATGCTATGCATATAAATGGCTTTGGCATGCTGCTCTTACCTGTATTTTTTGTACCTCTGTATGTATGCTTAAATTACTAAATAAATAAATAAATAAATAAATTATCGAAGTTATCCCTGAACACTTTGTTGTCTCTCGAACCCCCCCCAATGTACCACAACGGTACTGCCATGTGAGGTGGTGTACCGTTATTTACGTGTGTCGTGGGTCTGGCTAGCTGCTGGTATAATGTTCTCTTCTTCCCTGCCTCTCCGTTCTACCGTTATCGTCCTTCTCCCCTATTCCATTATTTCCTATATACTATTTATTCCCGACATGTTGATATTGTGTCTGCTGCCTCCTCCCATTTTCATCCGTCATCCTCCCTCCCCTGTTTCTTTTTTGGTGGGTGCACTTACCTATTTGTACTCGAATATTTGTGGTTGTAGGGGTTGAGGCTCAGCATCTGATCCCGCCGCTAGATTAACCCTACTGACTGTGGGAGTTCTGTCATATATATTCTTAAAACTCTGAATGGATCCTGCCTCCACCGCTTCGGTGTCTATCATTCCACTTCCTGAACACTAAAAGAGGTATTTCATAATATTCTTATGACTCATCCGTGTTCTTAATTCCGGCTGTCCCCTAGTGTTCCTGAGACCTGCCTCTGAACGCTCTCCCTGTCCACCTTGTCTGTTCCTTTCAGAATTTTGTACATCGTAATCATGTCTCCCCTGGTCATTCTCTTCTCTAATATGATTAGATTTAGCTTCTCTAGCGGTGTCTAGCCTCTTATCATAGCTCAGATCCCTCAGCTCTGGGACTAGTCTCTTTACAAACCTTTGCACGTTTTTTTTTTCAGTTTCACGTGTGCGGGTTCCATACTGGCGCTGAATGATTTAAAATGGGCCTGACGTACACTGTGTGGAGGTTCCTGAAAGCCACACTTTAATTTGCCACTCTCCCACTTGCTGCGGTAGTTATTTGATTCATGTGTGCCTCAAGTGCAATACTCGAAATTATATTCACCCCGAAGGTCCCTCTCTTTCTAGGTTTGCTGCCTTTGTCCTAAGAGCCTGTACTCTGTTTCCAGTCATTTTTACTCTTCGATTTTGTTTTAGCTGAGGTTAAATTCTAACAGCCGATTGTCAGAAAAATTCTGAAACTTGTCCACACCCATTTTTAGTCTTTCCTGGTCTACTCATGTCTGTATTCTCCACATTATTTTCACACCATCTGTGAACAGGAACACCTCTGACTCGATTTCTTCTGTCATATCATTTACGTACACAAACTGACCCTAGTGGAACCCCACTCGTCACACTCGCCCATTCTGAGTCCGTCTCCCGGACAATAACTCACTTTTTTCTCTCCTAAGTATTTCTTGATGCACTGTATTGTTTTTCCTGTTACCCCTGCCTGCTCCTCTAGCTTCTGTTCCAGTCTCTTGTTAGGAAAATACAATCCACCCTTTCCTCTCTCCTGCCTAATAGTCTTGACCCTGCCATAGAACTCTAGCAGAGTTGTGAGACAGGATTTGCCATCTCTAAAGCGGTGCTGGCTATTGTTTGAGAATTTGCTCCTTTCTAAGTGCTACGCTGTTCTTCTGATAATCTAATCTTACATACTATGCATATCAGTGACACTGGCCTGTAGATTGATGCTACCTACCTACATCTGCTGTTTTCTAGGTCTTTGGAAGCTGCCCTGTTTCAATTGACTTGAGATCACTGCTAGGGTTCACACAGTTCTGCGTCTCTTTCAGACTCCACAGAGAGTTGTCTCGTTACATTACCGTCCAGGTATCTAGTTCTCTCAGTGGTTCCTTCACTCTTCCTCCCGTTGTGTATATTGTGTCCATCACTCGTCTGTACAATCGCTTTCTCTGACTTTGATAATGTGTGTGTGTGAGAGAGAGTGAAAGTGAGAGAGATCTTCGAGTACGCAGTACAAGTGTTCCACAGGCACCTAGCAAAACACCAACGATAAATACAAATTGGTCGGAGGTATTTCTCAAGACTTGTGTAACTAACATTAAAACTATTATAATTGTTTTATTATATTCAAGGTTGGAGAGATACAACCCGCAGTCTGTCACCTATGTGGACGTTCCACCTGGTAAAATACCTGCAGAAGTTCTTATATATCTCAATATTTGCCACTAGACCAGACACAGAACTAAGATGACTGTATTACGTGAGGTAAGAGATGAACCTGGTGACAATAGCGGACGAGGCTACAGGCGACAAGACTACGACTGGCAAAATTTTAGGTCTTTATAGGGTATTCATAAATAAACAGGTGGAAGCTGACGATATAAATAAGTCCTCGTGAGGTAAGAAAGTTCTTTAATCTCAGAGTGGTTTAAAAAGTGGAATAATTTGATGAGGAAGTTAAGGTAAATTTAAAACACGGCTTCTGGAGTAGACCTAATAAGGCCCAAGGGAACAGAAACGAGCAATAAGGGTCAAAGTAATCTAAGAGGAGGGGCCAGGAGTGTGTGTGTGTGTGTGTACTCACTTAATTGTGGTTACAGGGGTCGATTCATAGCTCCATGTGTGTGTACCTTTTCTGATGTCTCTGTGATTCATCTGTTTAAATTTCATCTGCGCTCCTTGTACTTAATCTAGTCCATTCATTCTGTTTGTTATATTGATTCCTCAGAGTATCATGTACACTCTGATCATGTCTCTCCTGGTTCTCTGCTCTAGTGTTGTAAGGTTTAGATCCTCCAGTCTTTCACTATGTCATTTTTCTTAGATGAATGTGAATTTCATAACTTTATCTAATTTCTGGACATGTTTGGTCATGTGAGGGTTCCCTGCTGGTGCTGCGTATTCTAAGATGGGTCTCATAACGGTCATTAACAGGATTTTTCAGAGCTTTTAATGGGGCACCTGAAAGTCGTTCTTCAGTTTTCTAGAGGTATTTTCACTGTCGTGGTTATTCATCTGATGTACACCTCTTACAATGTGCTTAATTTTATGCTCACTTTTAGATCAGAATTTGTTGTCTGAGGTTTATTAAGCTTTTGTATCCAGTTTTCTATTATTCCCAGGTTTTGATAATCTTGTGCTTGCTCGATTAAATGTGATCTGCTTGAAAATGTTCTTCGCGAAATCACGGAACAGGTGGGGTTCGAACCAGTGGCAAACCTGAGCTTTAGGACTCGCCTGCTATGGGCTCGAGTCCCAGCCGTACTGAGATTTATTTACAGTCATGTCTTTACGGTTTACTGAGTCATGAAAACAACGTTGTTTATAAATTCGAAAGGATCTTGCAGAGTTTGACCAGCTTGTGAGTAGATGAGCTTCAACCTTCTCCAGATTTCCTCTGAACACGACCAAACGAAGATCAGAAAGAGGAACTGTACAATGAGAAGTGAAAGACGGAAGAATGTGTTTTTAAATGAGAGGAGGGAGTGTGATGGTGCGATAAAAGAAAGCAAACGCTTATTCTTTACGGAATACTTGAGAGAATAAAAAGAAAAAATGCAGTAAGAGTGAGACACTTTTACTCTAGCGATGTTCCCTGTCTTAAGTCAGCAGTGGACTTCCCACCACTCAACCCACTGCAAAGAAGAAAGAAAAAACGCCACCACAGTGGGAGGGCCAGGATCCACTTAGCTTTATTCCCAGTAGTGTGTTCGCTACGAAGACCCAGAATACCACTAGAGAGCCATTTTATTCTTCGCAACACTCTTCTTGGTCTTGCTGCCTCGGCGCTGCTGCCTGATGTCTCAACACTTGTTTTTCTCTCTTACACCGCTGTCTTTATATATATATATATATATATATATATATATATATATATATATATATATATATATATATATATATATATATATATATATATATATATATATATATATAAAGTGATGATGTTAGATGGGGATATGGAGGCATTGGACAGATGGAGAGGATATTTTGACGAGTTGTTGAATATTAGTAATGAAGGGGAGGTGGAAATTTGAAGCATTGGGAAAGGAGGGTTATCATCGTGCAGGAGTGAGCAGCAGCCTGAAGTAAATGTGGAGAAAGTTCATGAGACAGTGGATAGAATTAAAGGAGGTGAAGCGGCTGGGACAGATGGGATTAAGACAAAAATGCCGTAAAGAGGCTGGGATATTGTGTTTGAGTGGGCGGTTTGTGTGTGTGTGTGTGTGTGTGTGTGTGTGTGTGTGTGTGTGTGTTGAATATGGGTATGAAGAGAGGATGGTAGAGGATGAGTAGGCAGTGTTTACATTGTGGCATATATTGTAAGTGAGCGGTACGTAGGTACGTACCGCTTGTTGCATTTATAAAGTTAGAAAAGGCAAATGATAGGGAGGATAGGGGAGCCATGTGGCAGATGTTGCAAATATATAGAATTCTAGGTAGATTACTGAAAGTAGTTAAGTTTTTATGCAGCTAGTTAGGCTTAAGTTAGAGCACGTAGGAGTGAGGTACTAGTACCCAGTAAAAGTAGGATTTAGACAGGAGTGAGTGAAATCATTATGGTTGTTTAACATATTTGTATATAGTGTTGTACAAGAAGTGAACACTAGGGTGTTGGGAGAGCAACTGGATTAAATGATGCTGGATCTGATATAGTGTGACAATTATCACAGTTGCTGTTTGCTGATGACACAATTCATTTAGGGGATTCTGAAGACAAATTGTAAAGGTTAGTGGACAAATGTGAGATGGCATGGAAATTAAAAGTGAAAGAAGAAAAGAGTAACAAAAAGTCTAGACAACTATAGATTGAATATTAGATTGGAGGGGAGTGCGGACGAAGTGAATGAAAGATGAGGTGAACCATAGAACAGATGAAGGAAAAGGAGGTTGTGTGGTGTGTTGAAGCATCTGTGGAAAGAAAGAAATTTATCCACGGAGACACAAAAGGGAATATGCCATTGTAATGATACCAACACTTTTACATGGGTGTGAGGCATGGGTTTTGAACACTGTAGCGAGAAGTAGGTTCGAGGCACCATCCCTCCTGACTCCACACACTATCAGGGATTCCAGCCAAACACCTAACTAAACTCTTCGGCACCATTAGTCATGCACATTCAAAATGTTCTGGTGACCTCAACTGAATCCGAAACAGCAGAAACAAACTTTCCATCCAAGATGTCATGTCCATATTCTCTAAAATACCTATAGCACGATCCATCGAACTCCTGCGCAGGAAAAGCTACGACTCCCTTGACCTCCCTGTTCCAGCCAGCAGTTTTGTTGGTTTCATTGAACTATGTGTTGGCTTTAACTGTTTATCCCTTGAAAATTATTTCGTCTAACAAATTAAGTGCTGCACCCACAGCATTACATCCCTTCCTCACATTAGCTTTTTGCTCATTTTTACACATACAAGATGCTATTTATTTCTCCCCACTGCATGAAATCATTAACTTTCTTTATCCCCGATGCGGCTGGAAACCATTAGGACGTGTTTCCTTAAGACACCTGCTGTCCATGTTCACCTATATACACAAACACAAGGCATATACACAAACACAGGATATATACACAAACACAGGGTATATACACAAACAAGTTATATACACAAACACATGGTATATACACAAACACAAGGTATATACACAAACACAAGGTATATACACAAACACAAGGTATATACACAAACACAAGGTATATACACAAACACAAGGTATATACACAAACACAAGGTATATACACAAACACAAGGTATATACACAAACACAATGTATATACACAAACACAAGGTATATACACAGAAGTGTATTAGTGCATGCTACAGGTTGAATGAGGCTTCAGTGACTTGTATAGCTGTTAGAATTTAAACCTAGCAAACTTTTTATTACTATTATTTTATTTATTATTATTTATTATTATTATTATTATTATTATTATTATTATTATTATTATTTATTGGTGTTGTACAGTGCAGCAACGACTGTGTCAACAAGAGTCAGTGTTGGCTCAACTCAGTGACGGTGTGGATGTGCGTGTTGTCACATTTGTGTCTTTTGCAAAAACCTATGGATTTTGTTCGTTACAGTATCTCGTGGCTGAACATCCTGTCAGGAAACAGCCTCATTACCAATTCATGTCAGAGAGGCTATTCCAGCTGTTGAGTAACGGGGGAAATAAAGAAAAAAAAATCTGCGAGCCTTTTCAAAAGTTTTGGTCAATCTCCTGAATCACAGTGACTTCTGTTTATAATGAACACGTAAAGCACTCAGAAAATAGCAAAGTGAGATTATTAATGATGAATCGTACTGAGGGCAATTATTGAAGTTATTAACGAACAATCAGTATAGGCCGATTAGTAGGCTATTTTTCAAGTTCCGATTGTTCCTCTTGATAAAGAATGAATCAGTGTAAAAACATAGATAAAAAACGCCTACCAACAAGGCATGCAATTCGGCAGTTACCATTAAAACAAGTTATTCGACCCAAGACTAAAGGCATCGTTGATTGTGCAAGATGGAGATCTGTCTTGCAACTCAGTTCAGCACACCAAGCAAGGATGAAAAAACAAAGCAAGTATAAAAACTTAGCAGCCTAACCTTCTTAATATTTACGTAACCTGATGTAAAATATTGCTGCCTGTTGTCTGTAACTCGCCCCTCGATGGAGGTTCCTTGGCGCTGATGAGGGGCTCTTGATCTAGGAAACTGGATCTGTGCTGGTTCCCTGAATTGTGCCTGAGTACCTTCCATCCCTCCCTCCACATGCGCTGTATAATCCTACGGGTTTAGCGCTCCCCATGATTATAATATGCTTGTAACTCAGTTTAACATCATTTTGGTTTAGCGTTTGGTTATGATTATAATAATTAACATCAGTTTACACCCTTCGGGAGACGGGGGTTGTTGATGCTGGTTTGTCCTCATCTTTGGATCGAACCTTATTTTTTTTCCATTCCCTAGGAGCTGTATGACCCCTTCGAGTTTAGGGTTTTACCTAAATAAAATAATAAAATATCAGTTCAGTATTTTTTTTAATTTTAATGAAATGTATTTATTTCGTGATGTATCGACATTTTCGCTGAGTTTGGGTACAAAATAAATATAAGCTTTGCTATTGGAAAAACATTTTTTTTCTCATCGAATAGAAGTTCATAGGAGTTTTGTCAATGTATTTTGCCTTTAAATAAAATATATATTAAATATACGGGGTGGTAGGAGAAAATTCTCAAACAGCTTCAGGGAGAACCTTGAGTTTTCCCTGAAGCAAGTTTATTCTTTTCTCAGGATGAGGGGCCCCAGGACAGTTCTAGAGGTGGTACCTCCCTATATTATATATATATATATATATATATATATATATATATATATATATATATATATATACACAAACGTAAGATAGGTTGGCAACCATACCAGTTGTGACCACTACAAGGTATGGTTACTATACACCACTGTCCGGTTATATCACACCATCCTGAGAAAATTTTCAGTAGCCGTATGTTATGTGGATGTTCATACGAGAAATGCCCAAAATCAGCAGTGATTTAATGCGTTTTAGGTGATATCGAGTAGAAAAGCATCATCCCAGTATATATCATGGTTACATTGGCTTGTCAAGAACCTTTAACAAAACAGTTTCCCAAGTCACTATACAAACCAGCCATACTTCTTTGTCCACAAATAGCAGAGGCGGTCAGTGGATAATTTATCACGTCGGTAAATTACTCATTCCTGAACGATCTTCTGCATTAACTCTACTCATATCCTGTTAATTAAAGCTAAGTGGTACACGTATGTGGATGACGTTATATGCTTCATGCCCAAGAATATAGATATAAACCAATTCCTACTTTAATTCAATAATATAGCTCCTTCCATAAAGTTTACTGTTGAATGTGAACAAAACAAAATAACTCATTGACATACTTTCGTTTTCATCATTAAACTCACTGCAGAGCCAAATTATCTAACCATATCACGGTATTGGTAACATGATTAACATTAGGAAAAAAACACGACTACATGTCTAACAAATCTATACTCTTGGCAACGTGCAGAAAGCGTCAACTATTATATATCCAAGTTCATTGGAATTTTAATACATTTTTATTTCGTAGTTAGCTTAATCCTACCAGAACCCACGGAAATAAACTCTTATCTAATTATAATGTGCAGTTCAAGATTACACTAATGATCATTCTCTAAGGAACAGGAATAAACTTGAGCCGCCTTCGTTGATAAATAATTTATTGTGTACTTGCAGCTCATTCCTTTTGCACTAGCGCAAGAAAATAATTATGGTGTCAACATTGTGTATCAGACTATATTGCATACAGTTACATGCTATATCTTTTGGGTACTAGTTACATCATGTAGTTAAACATCTGTTAGATGGTTAATGAAGTATATCGATGCAATATCAGGATTTCAGCTAACATACTAATCATGAAGTGACTCACGAATTCTTGAAGGGTTTGTTCATAAGTTTCTGAATGACGTGTTTTTGTGTAATCTAGGATAGCAGTCATTAGCTCTGCATTAGATGCCGCAATTTGAAGTCCGGTGACGAAGTAAATAACATGTTAATAAAGTAACTAAGGCTTACTCCTTATAAAATAAAACAAATGAATTTAAATCATTGCACATCTTCCAGAAATTATTTCATCTAAATGATAAAAATTTCTAATAAAAAATTGTAACAAAACTTCCATTTCACCTGTTTTATTATACTATCAGAATGAGATCCAGTATTAATATAAATTACACGTAAAAATGTTTACACACACACACACACACATATATATATATATATATATATATATATATATATATATATATATATATATATATATATATATATATAATATGTAATATATAATATATATGTCATGCCGAATAGGCAGAACTTGCCATCTTGGCTTAAATAGCAACGCTCATCTTGCCATATAGGGCAAGTGAAAATTTGTGTATGCAATAATTTCGCCAAAATCATTCTGAACCTAACGAAAAAAATATATTTCACTGTGTTTGTTTAGTATTAAATTATTGTAAACAAATCTAAAATATATTTAGTTGGGTTAGGCTAAAATAAATTGTTCTTGTTATAATAAGGTTAGGTAAGTTTTCTAAGTTCCTTTTGGTGCAAAATTATAAATTTTTAAATCAACATTAATGAAAAAAATATATCTTCAAACGTATAAAAGAAAATTTCAGAAACGACTTAATTTTAAATGAGTTCTTGCTAATTGACCAGTTTTACATATTCGGCACGACATATATATATATATATATATATATATATATATATATATATATATATATATATATATATATATATATATATATATATATATCAAGTTGGCTCGCCGCGCGTCACGTGTTTAACCGTTGTGGGATCTGATAGTGAGGTGCTGGCCGACCCCTTATATAGCTTCCTTGGATGCTTCACTTTCATAGTACCTTGATAATGTGAGTAGTCACGAAAGCGCTTGGTATTTCTCTATTCTTTCAGAGTGGTTGTTTTGCATATATATATATATATATATATATATATATATATATATATATATATATATATATATATATATATATATATATATATATAGGGAAGTACCACCTCTATAGCTGGAATGGGGACCCTCATCC
Organism: Cherax quadricarinatus; assembly: GCF_038502225.1. Lineage (NCBI taxonomy): Eukaryota > Metazoa > Arthropoda > Malacostraca > Decapoda > Parastacidae > Cherax > Cherax quadricarinatus. The sequence continues at coordinate 13,650,492 of NC_091322.1, forward strand.
TCAGAGAAGACAATAAACGTACCTCATGGAAAACTCAAGGTTCTCCCCGGAGCTGTTTGAATATTTTCTTCTCCTACCACCCCCTATATTTGATATTCTATGTGAACATTTATTAATAAACAGAATACATTTACAGAAAAACATAAACATGAATACAATAGCACAATGTATCAAAGATCATGAATTTCCTCCAGCTCCGAGGCCGTCTCCCACCGAGGCAGGGTGACCCAAAAAGAGAGAAAATCCCCAAAAAGAAAATATTTTCATCATTCAACACTTTCACCTCACTCACACATAATCACTGTTTTTGCAGAGGTGCTCAGAATACAACAGTTTAGAAGCATATACGTATAAAGATACACAACATATCCCTCCAATCTGCCAATATCCCGAATCCCTCCTTTAGAGTGCAGGCATTGTACTTCCCATTTCCAGGACTCAAGTCCGACTATATAAAAATAACCGGTTTCCCTGTTATGTTTAGATGCAGGTTTATTTCATTTTTTATAACTCAGTCTCTATAAAACCCAATGCAAGCAAATTTTGTCACAGAGTTTAAAGCTATTTTTATCGTTTAAATAATAAGTTATCACAAGGACCCCAATGGGCTTTTTTTGGGGTTATCGTAGGTAATCAACACATATGCTGATATGTATGATAATGTAACTATATTTGTGTGTACCTGTACTTGAATAAACTTAGTGGACTCCCAGTTGTGTGCACTGTGTTGAGTACCCCATTTTTAAAGCCCTCTTTGTACTAATTTAGAAAACATTTTTAACCAGCTGTATCACCCTTATGAGTTTAGCGCTTAGTTATGATTATAATATTTCTAGCCAAACCTAACCATTCCAAATCTATCCAAGCCTAACTTAATCAATGTGATTAGACTCGGTTACATTCGGTGAGGTTCAGTTCGGTTACTTATCTACCATTCACAAATAACCACTTACAAACCATTCACAAATAACCACGTTATAAACCAGAGGTAAATTTCCTTAATCTGCTTACATCATATGAGGTAACTGTAGAAATAAATCCAGATTTACCCCCGTTAACCCCTTTTGGGGCCTAGTTCCTCGGGCTTTTGTGGATCCAATATGCTCTTGTGCTACTGTCCAAATGATGGATATGGCATGCACAATAAACTAGCCGCTTCGGCGGTAAAATCTAAAAAAAAAAAAATATCGCTCCCCGTTTTCTGCTAGCGCAAGGGTAAATAGGTGGGTAACGCCCTTGTGGATGATCCTTGTGGGCTGCCCTTGTGGGGTATCCTTCTGGGCTGCCCTTATGGGTTATCCTTGTAGGCTGCCATTATGTGCTATTCTTGTGGGCTGCCCTCGTGGGCTATCCTTGTGGGCTGCCCTTCTGGGCTATCCTTACGGGCTACTCTTATGGGTTATCCTTGTGGGCTGCCCTTATAGGCTATCCTTGTGGGCTGCCCTTATGGGCTATCCTTGTGGGCTGCCCTAATGGGCTATCCTTGTGGGATGCCCGTGTGAATTCTTTGTGGGTCGTCCTTGTGGGGCGCCCTTATGGGCTGCCCTTGCGAGTTGCCCTTGAGTTATACAAGAGGTCGTCTCACGCTGGCCATCGTAAAACAGCTGACAAAGTACATAATTATTTTAAAACTGCGAATTACATAGAATTCTGTTTAAAATTAATTTCCTTTACATTTATTTTGAAAATTTAATTTATTTTAGGAAAAGTGTAAATGTTTTGTTTTAAACATTGTTTTATTAATTGTATACTTAATTTTAGCATAAAAAAATTAATATATAATCTGCATATTTATTTTACTTTTTTATATGTACAATAATAATTATAATTTTTAAAAGGGTGGATCGGTAAGCTAGCGGAAGTCAGATGACCAAAAGCTTCAGGTGTGGGTCATCATGCTACAGAAACCCACGTCATTATTGTAATCAAGGGGGAAGCGCTAAACCCGTAGGATTATACAACGCCTGTGGGGGGATGTGGAAGGTATTCAGGCTTAATTAGGGAACTGAGGCACAGATTCAATTCCCTAGATCAAGAGCCCCTCGCCAGCGTCAAGGAACCTTCCTTGAGGGGTGAAACCCACGTCAGGAAACACTTGTCCTGTTTCCTGATAAACCTTACTATTCTATAGTGTTTTATTAGAACACTATGTATTTACATATATTTTTGTACTAGCTATTTAGTTGATGAAGAGAATGACTAATTCCCGTAATTAGCTGATACAGAGGTTGGAAGACATGGTACACTTGTTTATTACTTAATTGTTACATTCCTACAAATGATTTGAAACAGTTGTTTATATATTCGCTCTGTAAGTTAGAGAAGGTTAACTTTTTTTCGGTTTCACTGTTAGATCATTGTCTATAAGCAAATAAGTATATAAAAATGCCAATAAATGCAAAAAAATAGTACATTGAAGGTGATTGAAGCGTTAAATGAAGACGAAGACCCAACCCAGCCAGCGCTTTTTACAATGGAGCCTAATGATTGTATTTTATTTCCAGTGACACAGGCACACATTCCTGTGTTAGTCACATTCCAGTGACACACATGCCAATGTCACCGTCGCACATTACTGTTACAATCACACACTTAACATCATAAGCTGAACAATATAATTATAAGTTTGACCTACACCTCATAACATTATAAAATTGACTTAAACCTTCCACTAGGAAAATCTCAGAGACAGCCAGCTATGACCCTAAAAAATATAAAACTTTGGGAGTTTGATTTCTGTTCTCGGAAAGAAAGTTAAAGCTCGTACAGGAGAAAGTATCCCTCGCAAGAGCACATTCACTCAAGAAACGTCGTCCTTAGTTTCTTTCTCTTATGTGCGGGTTATTTGCGTTTTACCCCTCAAAGGTAAGGGGGTGAGGGGGTCTTGATCTTGGGAATTGGATCTGAGCTCCAATTCCCTGAATTAAACTTTGAATGTCATTCATATCCCCTTCCCTCCCAATAGGTACTGTATAATCCCTACATGTTTAGCGCTCTCCTGTGATAATATTTGCGTTTTAGGGGAATATATCTGTGCACATGATGAGGCAACACTGAAGGAGAGACGTAATTTGGCTCTCTTTAGCATCCAAGGATTTTCGGTTCATAAAACAATGAACTGTCGCAAGACTATTTTTGTGTTGAATTTCCTAAAACTTAACACCTGAGGTAGAATTTTACGATTTGTCACATACAAATCGTAAAATTCTACCTATGAAGTCTGTCAACACATCTTTGTCGTTTTCTGCTTCTAGTATTTTCCATCATTTTTTAAATTATTTCATCGTCATGGAAACGAATTACTGATCATGGATGTGCTTTGCAACTTAAATCTGTAGAATCATGTACTTAATACTATAAAAAAAATAAAATTTTTGTATCCTGTTATTATAAATATCATTTGACATATCACTAATTTTGTTATTTAGGATATTTCTTGAAAGTGAAAGCTTTATATTTTTTTATCTTGTACATTGTTTTTAGTATTGTTAGGCGAGGTGGTAAGATGAGAGGTAGTGTATAATACTGGCTTTCATTTATTTATTAACGAGCTCGGCCACACGATGACTTTCCTTGTAAAATAAGTTAGTTACTTTAATCATCTTTTCAAAAGCAAATGCTTGCTTTTTTGGAGAACCCAAAAATCTTTTAAAATATGCCAAAGATTTTTTTTTTTATCAGTTATGTATCCATGTTTTACTAGGAAAACAGGGCATGAGCTAGGTTATTACCATGATTTTCTTTGCCAGCGTTTCCTTACAGACAATAAATGGTAGAGGGCAGTTCTCATGTCTGGCGAGGCCCATGGCTGGCATGACACAGGGCAACTTAGCTGTATTGTACGAGTGTAAACTGCATGAAATTTCGATAAATTTAATTTTCAGTAGGATTATTGAATGGTTCATCTTTCAAGGCATATCCATATACATCTTATGGTACTCTGCCGAAGACACGCACTACATAAAAATTACTGAACGTTACAAAATTACAAACGACACCATGGAATTTTATGTACCGTAACTCAACTTTGAAGAAATGCTTAAATCATCACAATAGAAATAAGACACTAAGTGTACTTGCGATTTTTTATTTTGAGGGGAAAAATTGAAGGATTGCGAGAAATAGTTATAAAACTGGCCGGTAAGCGTCAATATATTAGCCCTGAGAGGGGCACTCTCCGTCAGTATGCCCTGAGAAGGGCATAAGTAAGCCCTGAGAGAGGGACACTCCTCTCCACCAATAAACCCCGAGGGAGGGGCACACTCTTCTCCACCAGTACACCCCGAGGGAGGGGCACACTTCTCTCTACCAGTAAACCCTGAGAGGGACACAGCCTCAGTGTGTATACCCTGTTGTCTCCTCGGCATTTCTGTTGGTTGCTATGTTCATGTACACGGCCCGCACACCATTACTTTCCCGGGGCTTGACATAACGTACAAAAGAAACCCTATAAAAATAAGCCTTGAAGTGGGGACAGGAGAAGAATGGATGATAATGGAAGACTCTTTTGAGAGAGAGAACCAGGACTAGACCCAGCTGTAGAGCGATGATGACAGGTTAAAGGTTTTGGCCATTCAGATGGTAGGACGGGGCTGGCACAGGAAGTTAGCATGTAAGAGTTGAGGTGAGTCACATAGCCTTACGGCGCACGTTCTAGCCCAGAGGCTCTGGCATGTCTTCCTAGTCCGATATTTTTTTTATCAGAATTGGTTGCATGTGAGATCACTGGAGCTGAGTGAGGTTGCAGGTTTACTTGTCTGTTGTTTGGAGGTTAACTTAAAAAACACGAGCCCTGGCACTCACCGAGTGTTTGAGCCGATGGAACTACTTCAGGTCACTGAGTCTGATGAGCTCGCGGTTGCTTGTGTTGCTTGTTCCTAATAGTAATGCATACTGGATGTGGGCTTAAATGAGGAAAGTCTGAATCATTTTAGGTGCTTCATCTTTGAAAACTGAAGCAGGGTCGACTGCAGGTACTGTAGTCGCAAAGGTAGGTTGATGGGCAACTTGCAGGATTTTTTGTCCGGAGTCTAGTTATGGCTATATATATACATATGTGGAGTTCTTGGAAGAATTAAAAAAAATTTTCTTGTTTATCTTCCTCAGGTGGTATTTTACCGTTGCGGGCATTTTTTTTTTTTGCCAGGTGGATGTGCAGTCTCTGAGTGTGGCCGTCATTTTCATATTGAGAGTAATACCTTTTGTCCTTTAAAGGCGATGTGGTTGTGGGTATAACAGTTCTAGCACAGTGGAAAAATAGACACAGCTGCAGCCTAATGCAGTCCTTTATTGACTATGTTTCGCCCACACAGTGGGCGGATACCATTTAGCTCCAGTTCCAGCAGGGACTGAAATGGTAATATTGCTCAGCTTTAATATTCCTTGGATTAATATAGTAGTAGGGAATCCTTATGCTTTCACGAATCACTTGTTGAGCTATGAGGCGTTGGGTTTTAAGGTTATCTCGTCGACCTTGGCCCAGTTGTTCAGGTTTTCAAAATGGGTTTTTCAGGTAGCTTAGCGATTGCTTCATGACACCATGATCCAGTTTCTTGATGAATATTGATTTCTTGGCTTTCAGAATTGACGGTGCTGATCCTTAAGTCACTTCATTGCAGAAGTTCCTGTGGTCTTGTTGGTGTCATCGTCGCTGAAGTATATGATGGAGGCGGCGTCCTTGGTGGTAATCATCAGGTTGGTGAGTTTGACTTGTAGTGGAGTCTCCTCTGCTACGGTAGCTAGCGGTGCTGTCTCTGAGAGGCTAAATTTTAACAAGATGAGCCTGCATTATACAGGGATAACAGGGAGAAGCAGAGAGAGATGCGCTGCTTCGCTCATAGTGAGAGAACTGTGTGCCAAGGACAGCTGCAGCAATGCCCTGGGGCAGCTGTTGGTTGCTGTTCTTATGTACCACGGCCTGCACACCACTACTTGCCCAAGGCAGCTGCAGTAAGGCCGGGGGATTAGCTTTTAAAAACTTTTACGATTTATAGAATTTCGCAGAAGCCTGGAAGGCAGGTCGCGCGACTCCGGTTGAAAACCAATAGTTTCACTTTGTATAACAAATTCTGCAAACGCTTTTTCCTTTCCGTTTAGCGTCATATGACACATTCAAGTTGACCGAGTTTTGCGATAATAATAATAATAATAATAATAATATTAAAGACATTAATAAAATATCCCTTGGAAGGGGTAATGTTAATGTAATAGTATCTCTTGGAAGGGGTACCGTTAATGTAATAGTATCCCTTGGAAGGGGTACCGTTAATGTAATAGTATCCCTTGGAAGGGGTACCGTTAATGTAATAGTATCCCTTGGAAGGGTTACCGTTAATGTAATAGTATCCCTTGGAAGGGGTACTGGCCTTGTCATGTTACCCCATTCTAATTATATAGGACATGTTTGAATAATATTGCTTAATATTTATATCTACCTGCCTGGAGTCTACCTGGAGGGCATTCCGGGGATCAACGCCCCCGCGGCCCGGTCCACGACCAGGCCTCCCGGTGGATCAGGGCCTGATCAACGAGGCTGTTACTGCTGGCCGCACGCAGTCCAAGGTACGAACCATAGCCCGGCTGATCCGGCACCGAATTTAGGTATCTGTCCTGCTCCCTCTTGACGACAACCAGGGGTCTATTGGTAATGCCCCTTATGGCTGGTGGGAGGCTGTTGAACAGTCTTGGGCCCCGGGCACTTGTGTTTTCTCTTAGTGCACCAGTGGCGCCCCTACTTTTCACTGGGGGTATGCTGCATCGCCTGCCAATTTTTTTGCTTTCGTAGGGAGTGATCTCTGTGTGCAGATTAGGGACCAGTCCCTCCAGAATCTTCCAGGTGTAGATTATGATATATCTCTCTTGCCTGCGCTCCAGCGAGTACAAGTCAAGTGCTTCCAGGCGTTTCTAGTAGTTAAGGTGTTTGATGGAACTTATACGCGCAGTATAGGTTCTCTGTACATTCTCTAGATCTGCAATTTCACCTGCTTTGAATGGGGATGTTAGTGTACAGCAGTATTCCAGCCTTGAGAGAACAAGTGATTGGCTTAGCATCTCTTGTCTTGGATGTTCTCATTATCCATCATATCAGTTTCCTCGCAGATATGATAGTGTGGTCCTTGAAGGTGAGGTCTTCGGACATTACTACTCCCAGGTCCTTCACATTACTTTTCCGCTCTATTGTGTGATTAGAGTTTGTAATATACTCAGGCCTAGCTATGATTTCCTCCAGGTTTCCATAACGGAGTAGTTGGAATTTGTCTTCATTGAACATCATATTGTTCTCCGTTGCCCATTGGAAAACTTGGTTTATATCATCTTGGAGATTTGCCGTGTCCTCAATGGATGACACTCTCATGCAGATCCTAGTATCGTCTACAAAGGATGATGCAGATATGAGAATGAAGAACAGGATAGGTGCGAGTACTGTACCTTATGGAACAGAGCTCTTCACTATGGCAGCTTCCGATTTAACTCTGTTTACCACTACTCTTTGTGTGCGATTGGTTAGAAAGTTGAAGATCCATCTACCCACTTTGCCAGTTATCCCTTTAGCACGCATTTTGTGTGCTATTACACCATGGTCGCACTTGTCAAACGCTTTTACAAAATCTGTGTATACTACATCTGCATTCTGTTTTCCAGTGCATCTAAAACCATATCATAGTGGTCCAATAGTTGCGAGAGGCAGGAGCGACCTGCTCTGAAACCATGTTACTCTGGATTGTGCAATTTTTGGGAGTCCAGGTGGTTTGCTATCCTGCTTCTTAGAACTATAGTTCTTAGCTACTGCTTTGCTGCCACCTTTATGGAGTGGGGCTATATCCGTTGTTTTCAGTGACTGGAATCTCGCCTGTGTCTAGGCTCCGTCTCCATAGCATACTTAGGGCCCGTGAGAGGGGTTTCTTGCAGTTCTTAATGAGCACCGAGTTCCACAAGTCTGGGCCTGGTGCTGAGTGCATGGGCATGTCGTCGATGGCTTTCTCAAAGTCTAGTAGAGTCAAGGTTATGTCAGAAATTTGGCCTACACTGGCAGGGTTTTGAGGCTCATTCATGAAAAAGTTGTGGCTGATTAGTGGCTCGCTGAACACAGTCATATTGAGATTTCAGTATCTCACTCATTTCTTTGTTGTCATCTGTGTAGGATCCATCTTGTCTGAGCAGGAACCCTATACTAGAAGTGGTTTTTGATTTGTTTTTTTTTTGGCATATGAAAAGATATATTTCGAATTTCTTTCAAATTCAATAAACAGAAGCCATCAGGAATCAAACTTATTAATTTAGAGTTTAGACGTAAAATTTTATTTAACTTATCCATGTAACTAATTTTAATTATTTAATATCTGATTTTACATGTCATCTTCATTTACATTTAATTATTTTGATGAATCTTTAATTACTCTTCGCCACGAGTCATATTGCTTAATATTAATGATTGATAAACCATTCCCTGGTAAACGTATTTAAATATTTTCTTAATGTTCACTGGGCTTTATGGTGAGTCAGTCTCACACTGAAGCAGTTGAGAAAGGGCGCAAGACGGATATCAAGTTATAACAATTAACTATGTTTCTTTAATAATTCTTTAATCTCCTCTTGTTACTATTGCTAAAATTGAAGTAATCGGACTCACATACAACTGAGCACTGTCACCATCACTGGCTTGCCAGAGGCGCGCAGGTATTACAGTGCTCCTCCATTATTATAATCAAGGGGGAAGCGCTAAACCCGGAGGATTATACAGCGCCTATAGTGCTCCTCCACTAATGCTGATACTTTTCCTATAGTTTTTTTTTTTAAGTTTAATGACTATGATCAGTATATAAGGGAAAACTTTTTGCACAATGGGTATTAAATTACACGGGAATGTTAAATATTAAATAACTTAATTTCTCTTGGGATGTTATTATATGGTCTGTTGTGTTAGTTACTTATCATAGGCACTTGTGTGTGTGTGTGTGTGTGTGTCCCTCACAATCGTGAGGTAGTGTTAATATTGATATTTTTAAGAACACATTAAATATTAATATTTGAAAATATATCGCGAGGTATAGGCCGTTTTTCACTGATACCGTAAAAATGGCTAATACCCGCTTATGCTGATACTGGTACTTTGGGCTTGTATATATTTTTTTCATTTTAGTACAAATATATAGATGCATTTTGGCTGGTTTATTATAACTTTAACCCCATATTATAAGTACTGCCTTATCACTTGTAAGTAAATATAATGATAACTAGATAGACGTGTTTGGGTCGCTGCTTGATCCCAGAGATATGTACCATTAGAACCTTTAGGTCAGTACATGCGAGAAGATTAATGCAGTGTGTGGCATACGTTTATGATGCAGTATTAGCATTGAATATTTGAAGCAAATCATATATGGTATTCATAAGTTGTCACGTGGACACTCTTATCTCATTTTTTCAATAAAAATGGAAAATTAGGACATGTACAGCCCTAAACTAAGTCGAACCTTGCACTAAGAAACAGGATGGTATAAACCTTGGTAATAAATACCGACAAGTTGGTTTGCGTTCTATTGTGTCGCCGTCACCGACACAATAGAACGTAACACTGGAAACCACAAAATTTGTAAAACATTAGCATATATGATACTCAAGCAGGCAAAGCACCACCAACCCAATAACACAGGAGTCACATGATCTCATCGTCTACCCGTCCTCATCCCAACATGAAATTCTTCAGGTCACCATGCGTCACTCACACCTTACTCTCCGCTTATATATAATGTCTTTCTACCTCTGTATGTTAGAAGTGATCAAGGTCCCAGGCCGACACGTTTTCTAATAAATATGTCATAGTGTTTGCTTATGTGTCTTTCTAAATCAACTAAGAAACACCAACTTTGAAGCCAGGATAAGACAAATTCTCTTACCTCAGAGACCAATCTTCTAGGCAATATAGATACAAAGTATTACATGTCTTATTCACCAACAAGTCGATATTGTATACCATTAATAGGATGATACATGTCAGACACAGCAACACCATGCTATCTTGGAACAGGGGATACCTTCTGCAACCCGATTGCCAGACATATTTCCAAGATCTCGATCAACAAACCCAACATAGCTACAGATTTCTTCACTACCATTCAAGGTCATCACCAGACATGATCAATACTAAATTAACTACTAAATTATCATCCCAGCTAGCAGCTGAGGCATGAGACATTCAGAGACCCCCATAAACAAATTTTAATATACCAGTGTACCAACGGAACAGACAAAATTAACATAATACGTCATCGTTCTCACAAAAACTTGTTGAATTAAAATGGTGCGTTACTAATCTAGTACTTAAATATATGCAGTATTGTGCCGAAATAACACTTAACTAAATACATATTGTACCTTCATACATATTTTACTTGAGCAATACCTAACAGTATTGGACCCGCACAGTACATATTGTGCCGGAACAGTATTGTACCAGAGAAATGCACTGTACCAGAAAATGCATTGTGCCAGAACAATGCGTATTATACGCATTGTACGTATTGCACTAGTTCATATAGTACTGTAATGCATATTTTACCAAAACAATATTATGTGCGTGTGTATAATGTATAATACACACATACACACGCACACACAAATATCGCAGCCAGTAGAATTCGAACCCACGTTGATCGCTATCCCTAAGTGTGGCTCAGGTCTCATCGTGACGCCTTCAGTCACCTACCAGATGCCTCAAAACGTTAGGTAGCCTGTTTGCAGCCATGTATGTTCTTCTTAACACCAGCCACACCAGTCAGCCTCTAGCATAGTCCTCAGCTATTTCAGTCACCTACTGACTTTGTGTGTTGGAACAGTGTATCATGTTGCATCTCAGCAAAAAAAAAAAAAAAAAAAAATTAACCGTCTTGTGTTGGCGCAGGTTAGCAATTTATTTTTTGCTTGACTCATTTATGTTCTAAATAAACAGTTTATCTTCTGGTTGAAAAAAATTATCTTGTGCTTGAACCTTCTGATGCAAGAATAATTCAACTTCTGGTGCAACACTTCATTTTACTTACGAACAAAACACAACATTCAAATAGCCTGCACATAGGAGAGAAAAGCTTACGACGACGTTTCGGCCAGACTTGGGGCATTTACAAAGTGACTTTGTAAATGGTCCAAATCGGACCCAAACGTCGTCGGAAGATTCTGTTCCAGTCACGGTACTGCGCCTTTTTGTTCTTTATGAACAGAATAACAGGTTTTGTGTGTAAATAAATCATGTTAGACAAAATCGCGGAATATTTCCATTCAGTTTCTTTTAAATTGACAAGTTAATATAACATCTCTATAATTTCTCACTATTTCTCACTTTCTGTCTTTTAATTTATTTTTGTTTATTTCAGAGCGCGAGCGTCGACTGGTGGAGACATTATCTCAGACGCTGGAGTACATAAGGCAAGGTAATGGAGGCTGGGTCAGTAGTGGAGGCTGGGTCAGTAGTGGAGGCTGGGTCAGTAGTGGAGGCTGGGTCAGTAGTGGAGGCTGGGTCAGTAGTGGAGGCTGGGTCAGTAGTGGAGGCTGGGTCAGTAGTGGAGGCTGGGTCAGTGGTGGAGGCTGGGTCAGTAGTGGAGGCTGGGTCAGTAGTGGAGGCTGGGTCAGTAGTGGAGTCTAGGTCAGTAGTGGAGGCTAGGTCAGTAGTGGAGGCTGGGTCAGTAGTGGAGGCTGGGTCAGTAGTGGAGGCTGGGTCAGTAGTGGAGGCTGGGTCAGTAGTGGAGGCTGGGTCAGTGGTGGAGGCTGGGTCAGTAGTGGAGGCTGGGTCAGTAGTGGAGGCTGGGTCAGTAGTGGAGGCTGGGTCAGTAGTGGAGGCTGGGTCAGTAGTGGAGGTTGGGTCAGTAGTGGAGGTTGGGTCAGTAGTGGAGGCTGGGTCAGTAGTGGAGGCTGGGTCAGTAGTGGAGGCTGGGTCAGTAGTGGAGGCTGGGTCAGTAGTGGAGGCTGGGTCAGTAGTGGAGTCTAGGTCAGTAGTGGAGGCTGGGTCAGTAGTGGAGGCTGGGTCAGTAGTGGAGGCTGGGTCAGTAGTGGAGGCTGGGTCAGTAGTGGAGGCTGGGTCAGTAGTGGAGGCTGGGTCAGTAGTGGAGGCTGGGTCAGTAGTGGAGGCTGGGTCAGTAGTGGAGGCTGGGTCAGTAGTGGAGGCTGGGTCAGTAGTGGAGGCTGGGTCAGTAGTGGAGGCTGGGTCAGTAGTGGAGGCTGAGTTAGTAGTGGAGGCTGGGTCAGTAGTGGAGGCTGGGTCAGTAGTGGAGGCTGGGTCAGTAGTGGAGGCTGGGTCAGTAGTGGAGGCTGAGTTAGTAGTGAAGGCTGGGTCAGTAGTGGAGGCTGGGTCAGTAGTGGAGGCTGGGTCAGTAGTGGAGGCTGGGTCAGTAGTGGAGGCTGGGTCAGTAGTGGAGGCTGAGTTAGTAGTGAAGGCTGGGTCAGTAGTGGAGGCTGGGTCAGTAGTGGAGGCTGGGTCAGTAGTGGAGGCTGGGTCAGTAGTGGAGGCTGGGTCAGTAGTGGAGGCTGAGTTAGTAGTGAAGGCTGGGTCAGTAGTGGAGGCTGGGTCAGTAGTGGAGGCTGGGTCAGTAGTGGAGGCTGGGTCAGTAGTGGAGGCTGAGTTAGTAGTGAAGGCTGGGTTAGTAGTGAAGGCTGGGTCAGTAGTGGAGGCTGGGTCAGTAGTGGAGGTTGGGTCAGTAGTGGAGGCTGGGTCAGTAGTGGAGACTGGGTCAGTAGTGGAGGCTGGGTCAGTAGTGGAGGTTGGGTCAGTAGTGGAGGCTGGGTCAGTAGTGGAGGCTGGGTCAGTAGTGGAGGCTGGGTCAGTAGTGGAGGCTGGGTCAGTAGTGGAGGCTGGGTCAGTAGTGAAGGCTGGGTCAGTAGTGGAGGCTGGGTCAGTAGTGGAGGCTGGGTCAGTAGTGAAGGCTGGGTCAGTAGTGGAGGCTGGGTCAGTAGTGGAAGCTGGGTCAGTAGTGGAGGCTGGGTCAGTAGTGGAGGCTGGGTCAGTAGTGAAGGCTGGGTCAGTAGTGAAGGCTGGGTCAGTAGTGGAGGCTGGGTCAGTAGTGGAGGCTGGGTCAGTAGTGGAGGCTGGATCAGTAGTGGAGGCTGGGTCAGTAGTGGAGGCTGGGTCAGTAGTGGAGGCTGGGTCAGTAGTGGAGGCTGGGTCAGTAGTGGAGGTTGGGTCAGTAGTGGAGGCTGGGTCAGTAGTGGAGGTTGGGTCAGTAGTGGAGGCTGGGCCAGTAGTGGAGGCTGGGTCAGTAGTGGAGGCTGAGTTAGTAGTGAAGGCTTGGTCAGTAGTGAAGGCTGGGTCAGTAGTGGAGGCTGGGTCAGTAGTGGAGGCTGGGTCAGTAGTGGAGGCTGAGTTAGTAGTGAAGGCTGGGTCAGTAGTGAAGGCTGGGTCAGTAGTGGAGGCTGGGTCAGTAGTGGAGGCTGAGTTAGTAGTGAAGGCTGGGTTAGTAGTGGAGGCTGAGTTAGTAGTGAAGGCTGGGTTAGTAGTGAAGGCTGGGTCAGTAGTGGAGGCTGAGTTAGTAGTGAAGGCTGGGTTAGTAGTGAAGGCTGGGTTAGTAGTGAAGGCTGGGTCAGTTAGTGGAGGCTGGGTCAGTAGTGGAGGCTGGGTCAGTAGTGGAGGCTGAGTTAGTAGTGAAGGCTGGGTTAGTAGTGGAGGCTGGGTCAGTAGTGAAGGCTGGGTCAGTAGTGGAGGCTGGGTTAGTAGTGAAGGCTGGGTTAGTAGTGGAGGCAGGCAGGGGCGGTAGTGAAGACAGGGGCGGTAGTGAGGGCAGGATTGCCCTGCCATATATTATATACATATGATAAGTGACTTTAGTTCTCACTTGTGTGGAGCAAGTGTCGTAGGTCATGAATATGAGAGGGAATATCTCCCTTCATAACTGTGGTTGTTTCCCGTCCAGGTGATACACTGTTGCCAGTGTAATTACCTGTTTACCTGTTTACAGTTTGAATGGAAAGGTGGTTAGCTTTAGCTAATGGTGTCGCCTCTGAACGTTCCGCCTGCTGACACCAAATAACTCACTCACGTATTTGGGAACTGTGGAGTTTCTCACATTTCATTATTTACTTTATTTCGATTTTTTAGCACTTTTTTGGTGAAAGAGAAGATTTATAATATTACCTTTAGATTGTTTTGGAGTTTAATATATAGCTATGCCTGGGGTGCGTGCCTGCGAAGTATCATTAGGAAGCACATTAGTGTTTCCTAATGATACTGTGCCTTAGTGTTTCCTAAGGCTACTGAAAAATAAAGTTTAAGGAGGTCAACTTCTTCCTTACAGAAGCCGAGCATCGGGAGCGTCGAGACTTCGTGCAGGAGCTCAAAGATAATCTGCACCTTCAGGGTCTCAAGAATCATTCTGTTCCGAAGACAAACTTATCGGCATGCATCAATGTAGGTACCACTTGCTATTATTATTATGAATCACTTGAAAATTTCTCCCTTAACCTTTATCTCCTCCACATACTACACGAGCAGGTGACCCATATTCAAGCTCATCCGACTTCCTTTCCCTAAATATCCTGTTTTTTCTGTTCTCTCTATTGGCTTGAAGAAAACCCCCAGTCCCTGGTACTAATTGTCAAAGAAGCAAAGGTGGTAACGCTATCGTTTTGTAACCTCTATAGCTGAATCGTACAGCACAGGGCCTGACATACAGAAGACCTCGTGCATAATAAGCCGAACTTGCCGAATATGCTCAGCTCTTAAAAATCTGACTTCCAAAATTTTTTTGTAGAGATTGATAGATGTATTTTGTCACTGAAAATTATGTAAAAAAAAATAATTTTTTTGACCAAACCTAACTTGGAAGCCTTACCTAACCTAAATTTTTTTTAGCCAAATTCTATTAAACATATCATAGATCAGTTTAAATTTATTCAATAGTACTTATAACCAATATTATATATTTTTTCTTTATGTTCAGATTGATTTTTGCAGATTATGCCGTAAAAAAAACAAATGTTCATCCTGCATATTCGTAAGAAAAGACCCTTGCTTTTTAGGCCTATGAAATTAAGAAAACAAAAACTAAACAAAATATATAATCAAGAGTGCAGCTCCATACTTACAGACTTGTTGAGAGCAGGAAGCCAAGTGACTCTGTTCCGTCCGCAAGGGTCTCTTGTTGCCTCTCACCCTGTGGATGAAGGAGGGGAGGGTTAAGGTAACTGCTCACAACCCCTTTCTGAACAGTCATACTACCAGTCATACTTCCTCCACCAGTCATTCAGTCTTTCACTCTTATTTAATGAACTTTTCCCTCATATATTTGTTCTGAGTTTTGAGCAGCTGTACCTTCAGGTGAAGGCAGAGTTGGAGGAAGCTAAGAAGGTACAAGTCTTAAGAGAACAAGAAGTTTCATCCTTGAAACAAGGAAGACAATACCAACGATACCAGCTGCAAGGAATGGAAACTGGTGAGCGAGATAGGATTAAAACTGAAGATGAATAAATTTGAAGAAGCAGTGTTTGAAGATTCTGGAAGTGCCTGTTATGTGCCACAATCAGAGATTTAAATTGCTCCACGTTGATAGAAATAACGGAAAGGGAGTGGAGCGGCACTGTATATCCCAGAAAGCTTGAATTGCTGCCGGAAACAAACTTTTATAATGCTGAAGGAACAGCTACTGAATCTGGGTGGAATTTCTAGGACATGATTACAGTTGAGCAACAGTTCCTAAATACTTCGTCTAAGTGTAAAAGGTGTACTCTCCACGTTATCAGGGAAAGCAACAACGACACACTAGCAAGAACTTCCAGCAGGTACATAGTCCTCCCCATTAACAGCTTGTCAAACATTCCTCCAGGGCTCCATGCGGTCATATGATAATAGCAACCAATTCCACGGTCACCATTAGAGACCTAGTTAAACTGAAACTAGCCAGCACTGTTCAGACCATTACTATGATATTTAGGATCCTTTGTGAAGGATACAAGAAAGTATACGTAGGGGAAATAGCCAGAATCATGGAATAATGAATTAACGACCACAGATATGCCTGCAGCCATGATGCGAAAAAAAGTTTGGTGTAGCATCGCAGCACAGTCACATCATGAAGTGGGAGAAGCAGGACTACTCATTAAAGAAAATAATTTGCTTGACGCCAGTGCTTAGAAACTTCAGTGATTGCGCCTTCAGACTGTCATTCAAAACTCAGGAAGCTTTAACGTCTCTAAAATTTTCGCCAGAATGATCCTACCTAAGCAGGACAACCATCAGGTAACACGATGTACACTACTCCACCCTCTCTTCTCCGACGTGTGACCTCACTGCTCTGCTTTACGCTGTAAGTCGTACCGGATCCATTTCCACCATATATATACCGTATTGTCCACTAGTTTATGTATTAGGATTGAAGAGTCACCTGTGGCATAACGTCTCCTTCAATACGTGTCTTCTTTAAGTATTCTTTTAGTCCCACATGCCAAATACTCTAACTTTGTAATGTTAGAATAGCCATCAATTGTCTCGTTGCAAGTTTTTATAGTTATTTACATTCAAGCCACAGACAGTAATGGTGTATAACTCTTGTGCCACTGTCGTCAGTGAATCTGGAATAAATGTCGTAGCATTTTCGAAGGTTGTCGAGACTCATTTTTTCTTTTTCTCAATCTCTCACACACACGCACACACATTACAGATTTGTGAAATTTTCAGTATGATTCCATAGCATTGTTTTTGCTTTGTTATTCAGTGGATTAAATTAGTTGTTTCATGTCATTTAGGAAGTAGAAGATTGTTTACATAAATACACATTCATGGCAAGCGAGAAGTTCGAAATTTGGCCAGAGTAACACAAACTGACCAGAATGTTTTTTGCTCCTCATTCACCTGTGTTAACTCAACAGTGATTGGGGACCTTGTTGCCAAATTCATTGGAGGATCGTGTTCCGGCGATAAAATACGCTGGTGAGTGCAGTGAGGTATACGTCAGGAAGCCGCTCTTTGGCTGCTACAGTAACAAAAATAAAAGCTTCGCTTCTTGTTCTCCTTGGCTTCCTTATTGTGTGGGCTTATAGACACAGTATGCAGTAATAACTTGTAATAAGATGACATTTCACTCAGGACTGAACATTATAAAGTCCTGCAGAGGAATACTGTAGTACAAATACATATATACTCACGGAGAACGAGTATATATGCGAGTAGATATGTTATCAGTTCCTACAAAGGACAGTTGTTTTATATAATGATACAACTATAATGATACAAATATAATGATATAAATATAATGATACAAATGCAGTTGAATTCGAACCTTTATTGACAAATAAAGGATCACATTATACTGCAGTAAAGGATCGTATTATACTGCATTTGTGTCATTCATCGTGTCGGTATTTTATACCATCCCTTTCCATACTTAAAAGCATACTGGTGTTCTCGCATTGCTACATGCTGAAAATGGCATAAAACATCCAAAAATTGATAAGAGACATGTGCAACTGTTGCACATGTCTCTTACTCATCATTGCTACATGATAATTCTCTTACGTATTGTTTCTCAAAGCTTGCACATGGAATAGCCTATAAGTTAGCTCTCTTGTCTTTTTATTTTATGATATTACTGAATCAGAGATGAAGAGGAGACTGTGGCTGGAATCCAGCATCACTGATCACAGTTGTAATACGAATGAATAAAAGACAGGATGTTAAAATACCTTAACTACCTTGTCTCACATGATTTTAAACCATGGATTTAAGATGGACCTGCAGGTCCGTCTCAAATTCAGCCTACCCAGCATTCTTCACTTGACTCTCCACCCTGTTTATACTCAAACTCTTTACCCAGGTTTGTTTGTGACTTGATAAAGCCCACTGTGTGGGCGAAACGTAGTCAATAAAGGATCACATTATACTGCATTTGTTTATTTTTCCATTAGGCTGGCATGCTACAATAATTAAGGCATTGACCTGCTAGCTGTAACTCTGGCTTGACACTCTTTTCAATCGTCCGTTCAGTTAGTTGATTACAAATTTATCATCACGATTTCGCAAGTCATATATGTATATTATTTTGGTCTGATTTTCCGAATTGTGTAATGTGTGCTCAACGTGTGATAACTGTTGCCCATCATGTGGTGTTGTTACTCAGCGTGTGGTGGTAATTGTTGCAGATGGAGTGCGTGATCTCGGAGAGGTCCAGAGCGGAGATGTTCAGCCTGCAAGAGTACAAACCCAGGCTCTCAACCAGCCAGGCCAAGCTACCGCACAACCTACACAAGAACAGGTCTCAAGACCTGCTGCCAGGTGAGAGTGAGAGAAAGTGAATGTGAGAGAGTGAATGTTGAATATTGATAGATTAATTAATCGAATCATGTTCTCTAAATACACACGCACGACCTGTCACAACTAGACATGTGTGTACACGCACGCACACATGACCTGTGTCAACTAGAAATGTACACGACCTGTGTCACAACCAGACGTGAACACATGACACGACCTGTGTCACAGGCAGATGTGAACACATGACACGACCTGTGTCACAGCCAGATGTGAACACATGACACCACCTGTGTCACAGCCAGATGTGAACACATGACACGACCTGTGTCGCAGCCAGATGTGAACACATGACACGACCTGTGTCACAGCAAGATGTGAACACATGACACGACCTGTGTCACAGCCAGATGTGAACACATGACACGACCTGTGTCACAGCCAGATGTGTGACACATGACACGACCTGTGTCACAGCCAGATGTGAACACATGACACGACCTGTGTCACAGCCAGATGTGAACACATGGCACGACCTGTGTCACAACGAAGCTTACCATCCCTCTGGCTCTTCCCAGTGTTCGTTTAAGTTAGTTCATGAAATGTTAGGTTAGATTAGATACGATAAAGTTAAGGTTGGTTAAAGTTGGGTTAGGTAAAGTATGGTTAGATGTAGTTAGGTAAAAAAAATTGTTAGGTGTGCTTAGGTAAGGTTATTTATTGTTAGGTTATTTGTTGTTAGGTAAGGTTGTTTATTGTTAGGTAAGGTTATTTATTGTTAGGTTATTTGTTGTTAGGTAAGGTTATTTATTGTTAGGTAAGGTTATTTATTGTTAGGTAAGGTTATTTATTGGTAGACGAGGTTATTTATTATTAGGTGAGGTTGTCTATTATTAAATGAGGTTATTGTTAGGTGAGGTTATTCGTTAAGTGAGGCTATTGTTAGGTAAGGCTATTTATTGTTAGGTGAGGTTATTCGTTAAGTGAGGCTATTCGTTAGGTGAGGTTATTCGTTAAGTGAGGTTATTTATTGTTAGGTAAGATTATTCGTTAGGTATGGTTATGTAAAGTAATGTTTGGTTTGGTTGGTTAGGATCAGCCGGGCTGTGGTTCATATGTTGGACTGCGTGTGGCCAGCAGTAACAGCCTGGTTGATCAGGCACTGATCCAGCAGGAGGCCTGGTCGTGGATCGGGCCGCGGAGGCGTTGATCCTCGGAATTCTCTCCAGGTAAACATCCAGGTAAGGTTATATTAGATATGCTTAAGGCTCCATAAGGTAAGTTACAGCTTTTTAGGTAAGACATAGTAGGATTAGGTTTAAGTAATGTTACGTTAGGTTAGGTGAGGTAAACTTAGGTGTCCTAAGGCAAGTTAGGTTAGGTAGGCAGTGTCTCCCCCTCCTCCCTAACTTTGCAAACCTGCTGTATATAAACTGTTATATTGGTAACTCTGTACCCTATAAGACAGAAAATTATATATCGTCTCGTACCTGTATGTTAACCATGCTTAAATGTCGACATTGTGTTAAATGCTTATGTTCAAGGTTAATTTGTGTTAAATGTCGACTTGTGTTAGATGTTGACTTATGTTAAATGTTAACCTGTGTTAAATATTTATATTCAAGGTTAATCTCTGTTAAATGCTTAACTATGTTAATTATTGGCATGTATTAAACCACGGTACGGGTGGGGTTAGAACCCATGGCGAATGAGTCGTTAAACTCCAGGCCAGTGCGTATGTCATGGGTTCAACCTCCGCCCGTTCCCTGGTTGGTTTACAATCGTGTTATTACGATTTCGTGAGTCATTAACTTGTGTTAAATGTTAATCTGTGGTAAATGTTAAATTGTGGTAAATGTTAACTTGTGGTAAATGTTGAATTGTGGTAAATGTTTACTTAGTTATAAATTTTGACAGTGTTATAAATGTTTAATTTGTGTTAAATGTTGATTTGTGTTATATGTAAACGGGTGTTATATGTTAACTTGTGTTAAATGTTAATGTATACCTGGAAGGGTTTCGGGGGTCAAAGCCCCCACGGCCCGGTCTGTGACTAGGCCTCGTGGTGGATCAGGGTCTGATCAACCAGGCTGTTACTGTTGGTCGCACGCAAACTGACGTACGAACCACAACCCGGCTGGCCAGGTACTGACTGTAGGTGCCTGTCCAGCGCCTTCTTGAAAGCCAGAGGTCTGTTGGTTAACGTGTGTTAAATGTTAACGTGAGTTACATGTTAACTTAGCAATAAATGTTAACCTAGGTTGAACGTGACCTTCTGTTGGACGCGGGAGTCGGGGTGAAGGCGGGAGTCGGGGTGAAGGCGGGAGTCAGGGTGAAGACGGGAGTCAGGGTGAAGACGGGAGTCAGGGTGAAGGCGGGAGTTAGGGTGAAGACGGGAGTCAGGGTGAAGGCGGGAGTTAGGGTGAAGGCGGGAGTTGGGGTGAAGGCGGGAGTTAGGGTGAAGACGGGAGTCAGGGTGAAGGCGGGAGTTAGGGTGAAGACGGGAGTCAGGGTGAAGGCGGGAGTTAGGGTGAAGGCGGGAGTTGGGGTGAAGGCGGGAGTCGGGGTGAAGGCGGGAGTCGGGGTGAAGGCGGGAGTTAGGGTGAAGACGGGAGTCAGGGTGAAGGCGGGAGTTAGGGTGAAGACGGGAGTCAGGGTGAAGGCGGGAGTTAGGGTGAAGGCGGGAGTTGGGGTGAAGGCGGGAGTCGGGGTGAAGGCGGGAGTCGGGGTGAAGGCGGGAGTTAGGGTGAAGACGGGAGTTAGGGTGAAGGCGGGAGTTAGGGTGAAGGCGGGAGTTGGGGTGAAGGCGGGAGTCGGGGTGAAGGCGGGAGTCGGGGTGAAGGCGGGAGTCGGGGTGAAGGCGGGAGTTAGGGTGAAGACGGGAGTCAGGGTGAAGGCGGGAGTTAGGGTGAAGGCGGGAGTTGGGGTGAAGGCGGGAGTCAGGGTGAAGGCGGGAGTCGGGGTGAAGGCGGGAGTTAGGGTGAAGACGGGAGTCAGGGTGAAGGCGGGAGTCAGGGTGAAGGCGGGAGTCGGGGTGAAGGCGGGAGTTAGGGTGAAGACGGGAGTCAGGGTGAAGGCGGGAGTTAGGGTGAAGGCGGGAGTTGGGGTGAAGGCGGGAGTCGGGGTGAAGGCGGGAGTCGGGGTGAAGGCGAGAGTTAGGGTGAAGACGGGAGTCAGGGTGAAGGCGGGAGTCAGGGTGAAGGCGGGAGTCGGGGTGAAGGCGGGAGTTAGGGTGAAGACGGGAGTCAGGGTGAAGGCGGGAGTCAGGGTGAAGGCGGGAGTCGGGGTGAAGGCGGGAGTTAGGGTGAAGACGGGAGTCAGGGTGAAGGCGGGAGTTAGGGTGAAGGCGGGAGTTGGGGTGAAGGCGGGAGTCGGGGTGAAGGCGGGAGTCGGGGTGAAGGCGAGAGTTAGGGTGAAGACGGGAGTCAGGGTGAAGGCGGGAGTCAGGGTGAAGGCGGGAGTCGGGGTGAAGGCGGGAGTTAGGGTGAAGACGGGAGTCAGGGTGAAGGCGGGAGTTAGGGTGAAGGCGGGAGTTGGGGTGAAGGCGGGAGTCGGGGTGAAGGCGGGAGTCGGGGTGAATGCGGGAGTTAGGGTGAAGGCGGGAGTTAGGGTGAAGGCGGGAGTCGGGGTGAAGGTGGGAGTCAGGGTGAAGGTGGGAGTCAGGTGAAGGCGGGAGTCAGGGTGAAGGCGGGAGTCAGGGTGAAGGCAGGAGTCAGGGTGAAGGCGGGAGTCAGGGTGAAGGCGGGAGTCAGGGTGAAGGTGGGAGTCAGGGTGAAGGCGGGAGTCAGGGGGAAGGCCGGAGTCAGGGTGAAGGCGGGAGTCAGGGTGAAGGCAGGAGTCAGGGTGAAGGCGGGAGTCAGGGTGAAGGCGGGAGTCAGGGGGAAGGCGGGAGTCGGGGTGAAGGCGGGAGTCAGGGTGAAGGCGGGAGTCGGAGTGATGGCGGGAGTCAGGGTGAAGGCGGGACTCAGGGTGAAGGCGGAAGTCAGGGTGAAGGCGGGAGTCAGGGTGAAGGCGGGAGTTGGGGTGAAGGCGGGAGTCAGGGTGAAGGCGGGAGTCAGGGTGAAGGCGGGAGTTGGGGTGAAGGCGGGAGTCAGGGTGAAGGCGGGAGTCAGGGTGAAGGCGGGAGTTGGGGTGAAGGCGGGAGTCAGGGTGAAGGCGGGAGTCAGGGGGAAGGCGGGAGTCAGGGTGAAGGCGGGAGTCAGGGTGAAGGCGGGAGTCAGGGTGAAGGCGGGAGTCAGGGTGAAGGCGGGAGCCAGGGTGAAGGCGGGAGTCAGGGTGAAGGCGGGAGTTGGGGTGAAGGCGGGAGTCAGGGTGAAGGCGGGAGTCAGGGGGAAGGCGGGAGTCAGGGTGAAGGCGGGTGTCAGGGGGAAGGCGGGAGTCAGGGTGAAGGCGGGAGTCAGGGTGAAGGCGGGAGTCAGGGTGAAGGCGGGAGTCAGGGGAAAGGCGGGAGTCAGGGTGAAGGCGGGAGTCAGGGTGAAGGCGGGAGTCAGGGTGAAGGCGGGAGTCAGGGTGAAGGCGGGAGTTGGGGTGAAGGCGGGAGTCAGGGTGAAGGCGGGAGTCAGGGGGAAGGCGGGAGTCAGGGTGAAGGCGGGAGTCAGGGGGAAGGCGGGAGTCAGGGTGAAGGCGGGAGTCAGGGGGAAGGCGGGAGTCAGGGTGAAGGCGGGAGTCAGGGGAAAGGCGGGAGTCAGGGTGAAGGCGGGAGTCAGGGTGAAGGCGGGACTCAGGGTGAAGGCGGGAGTTAGGGTGAAGGCGGGAGTCATTGTGAAGGCGGGAGTCAGGGTGAAGGCGGGAGTCAGGGTGAAGGCGGGAGTCAGGGTGAAGGCGGGAGTCAGGGTGAAAGCGGGAGTCAGGGTGAAGGCGGGAGTCAGGGTGAAGGCGGGAGTCAGGGTGAAGGCGGGAGTCAGGGGGAAGGCGGGAGTTGGGGTGAAGGCGGGAGTCAGGGTGAAGGCGGGAGTTGGGGTGAAGGCGGGAGTCAGGGTGAAGGCGGGAGTCAGGGGGAAGGCGGGAGTTGGGGTGAAGGCGGGAGTCAGGGTGAAGGCGGGAGTTGGGGTGAAGGCGGGAGTCAGGGTGAAGGCGGGAGTCAGGGTGAAGGCGGGAGTCAGGGTGAAGGCGGGAGTCAGGGTGAAGGCGGGAGTCGGGGTGAAGGCGGGAGTCAGGGGGAAGGCGGGAGTCAGGGTGAAGGCGGGAGTCAGGGTGAAGGCGGGAGTCAGGGTGAAGGCGGGAGTCAGGGTGAAGGCGGGAGTCAGGGTGAAGGCGGGAGTCAGGGTGAAGGCGGGAGTCAGGGTGAAAACGGGAGTCAGGGTGAAGGCGGGAGTCAGGGTGAAGGCGGGAGTCAGGGTGAAGGCGGGAGTCAGGGTGAAGGCGGGAGTCAGGGTGAAGGCGGGAGTCAGGGTGAAGGCGGGAGTCAGGGTGAAGGCGGGAGTCAGGGGGAAGGCAGGAGTCAGGGTGAAGGCGGGAGTCAGGGTGAAGGTGGGAGTCAGGGTGAAGGCGGGAGTCAGGGTGAAGGCGGGAGTTGGGGTGAAGGCGGGAGTGGGGGGGAGGGCGGGAGTCAGGGTGAAGGCGGGAGTCAGGGTGAAGGCGGGAGTTGGGGTGAAGGCGGGAGTCAGGGTGAAGGCGGGAGTCAGGGTGAAGGCGGGAGTCAGGGTGAAGGCGGGAGTCATGGTGAAGGCGGGAGTTGGGGTGAAGGCGGGAGTCAGGGTGAAGGCGGGAGTCAGGGTGAAGGCGGGAGTTGGGGTGAAGGCGGGAGTCAGGGTGAAGGCGGGAGTTGGGGTGAAGGCGGGAGTTGGGATGAAGGCGGGAGTCAGGGTGAAGGCGGGAGTCAGGGTGAAGGCGGGAGTTGGGGTGAATGCAGGAGTCAGGGTGAAGGCGGGAGTCAGGGTGAAGGCGGGAGTCAGGGTGAAGGCGGGAGTCAGGGTAAAGGCGGGAGTTGGGGTGAAGGCGGGAGTCAGGGAGAAGGCGGGAGTTGGGGTGAAGGCGGGAGTCAGGGTGAAGGCGGGAGTTGGGGTGAAGGCGGGAGTCAGGGTGAAGGCGGGAGTCAGGGTGAAGGCGGGAGTCAGGGTGAAGGCGGGAGTCAGGGTGAAGGCGGGAGTCAGGGGGAAGGCGGGAGTCAGGGTGAAGGCGGGAGTCAGGGGGAAGGCGGGAGTCAGGGTGAAGGCGGGAGTCAGGGTGAAGGCGGGAGTCAGGGGGAAGGCGGGAGTCAGGGTGAAGGCGGGAGTCAGGGTGAAGGCGGGACTCAGGGTGAAGGCGGGAGTGAGGGTGAAGGCGGGAGTCAGGGTGAAGGCGGGAGTCAGGGTGAAGGCGGGAGTCAGGGTGAAGGCGGGAGTCAGGGTGAAGGCGGGAGTCAAGGTGAAGGCCGGAGTCAGGGGGAAGGCGGGAGTCAGGGTGAAGGCGGGAGTCAGGGGGAAGGCGGGAGTCAGGGGGAAGGCGAGAGTCAGGGTGAAGGCGGGACTCAGGGTGAAGGCGGGAGTTAGGGTGAAGGCGGGAGTCAGGGTGAAGGCGGGAGTCAGGGTGAAGGCGGGAGTCAGGGTGAAGGCGGAAGTCAGGGTGAAGGCGGGAGTCAGGGGGAAGGCGGGAGTCAGGGTGAAGGCGGGAGTCAGGGGAAAGGCGGGAGTCAGGGTGAAGGCGGGAGTCAGGGTGAAGGCGGGACTCAGGGTGAAGGCGGGAGTTAGGGTGAAGGCGGGAGTCAGGGTGAAGGCGGGAGTCAGGGTGAAGGCGGGAGTCAGGGTGAAAGCGGGAGTCAGGGTGAAGGCGGGAGTCAGGGTGAAGGCGGGAGTCAGGGTGAAGGCGGGAGTCAGGGGGAAGGCGGGAGTTGGGGTGAAGGCGGGAGTCAGGGTGAAGTCGGGAGTTGGGGTGAAGGCGGGAGTCAGGGTGAAGGCGGGAGTCAGGGGGAAGGCGGGAGTCAGCTTGAAGGCGGGAGTCAGGGTGAAGGCGGGAGTCAGGGGGAAGGCGGGAGTTGGGGTGAAGGCGGGAGTCAGGGTGAAGGCGGGAGTTGGGGTGAAGGCGGGAGTCAGGGTGAAGGCGGGAGTCAGGGTGAAGGCGGGAGTCAGGGTGAAGGCGGGAGTCGGGGTGAAGGCGGGAGTCGGGGTGAAGGCGGGAGTCAGGGGGAAGGCGGGAGTCAGGGTGAAGGCGGGATTCAGGGTGAAGGCGGGAGTCAGGGTGAAGGCGGGAGTCAGGGTGAAGGCGGGAGTCAGGGTGAAGGCGGGAGTCAGGGTGAAGGCGGGAGTCAGGGTGAAGACGGGAGTCAGGGTGAAGGCGGGAGTCAGGGTGAAGGCGGGAGTCAGGGTGAAGGCGGGAGTCAGGGTGAAGGCGGGAGTCAGGGTGAAGGCGGGAGTCAGGGTGAAGGCGGGAGTCAGGGTGAAGGCGGGAGTCAGGGTGAAGGCTGGAGTCAGGGTGAAGGCGGGAGTCAGGGTGAAGGCGGGAGTCAGGGTGAAGGCGGGAGTCAGGGTGAAGGCGGGAGTGGGGGTGAAGGCGGGAGTTGGGGGGAGGGCGGGAGTCAGGGTGAAGGCGGGAGTCAGGGTGAAGGCGGGAGTTGGGGTGAAGGCGGGAGTCAGGGTGAAGGCGGGAGTCAGGGTGATAGCGGGAGTCAGGGTGAAGGCGGGAGTCAGGGTGAAGGCGGGAGTTGGGGTGAAGGCGGGAGTCAGGGTGAAGGCGGGAGTCAGGGTGAAGGCGGGAGTTGGGGTGAAGGCGGGAGTCAGGGTGAAGGCGGGAGTTGGGGTGAAGGCGGGAGTTGGGGTGAAGGCGGGAGTCAGGGTGAAGGCGGGAGTCAGGGTGAAGGCGGGAGTTGGGGTGAATGCAGGAGTCAGGGTGAAGGCGGGAGTCAGGGTGAAGGCGGGAGTCAGGGTGAAGGCGGGAGTCAGGGTGAAGGCGGGAGTTGGGGTGAAGGCGGGAGTCAGGGAGAAGGCGGGAGTTGGGGTGAAGGCGGGAGTCAGGGTGAAGGCGGGAGTTGGGGTGAAGGCGGGAGTCAGGGTGAAGGCGGGAGTCAGGGTGAAGGCGGGAGTCAGGGTGAAGGCGGGAGTCAGGGTGAAGGCGGGAGTCAGGGGGAAGGCGGGAGTCAGGGTGAAGGCGGGAGTCAGGGGGAAGGCGGGAGTCAGGGTGAAGGCGGGAGTCAGGGTGAAGGCGGGAGTCAGGGGGAAGGCGGGAGTCAGGGTGAAGGCGGGAGTCAGGGTGAAGGCGGGACTCAGGGTGAAGGCGGGAGTTAGGGTGAAGGCGGGAGTCAGGGTGAAGGCGGGAGTCAGGGTGAAGGCGGGAGTCAGGGTGAAGGCGGGAGTCAGGGTGAAGGCGGGAGTCAGGGTGAAGGCCGGAGTCAGGGTGAAGGCGGGAGTCAGGGTGAAGGCGGGAGTCAGGGGGAAGGCGGGAGTCAGGGTGAAGGCGGGACTCAGGGTGAAGGCGGGAGTTAGGGTGAAGGCGGGAGTCAGGGTGAAGGCGGGAGTCAGGGTGAAGGCGGGAGTCAGGGTGAAGGCGGGAGTCAGGGTGAAGGCGGGAGTCAGGGTAAAGGCGGGAGTCAGGGTGAAGGCGGGAGTCAGGGTGAAGGCGGGAGTCGGGGTGAAGGCGGGAGTCGGGGTGAAGGCGGGAGTCAGGGGGAAGGCGGGAGTCAGGGTGAAGGCGGGATTCAGGGTGAAGGCGGGAGTCAGGGTGAAGGCGGGAGTCAGGGTGAAGGCGGGAGTCAGGGTGAAGGCGGGAGTTGGGGTGAATGCAGGAGTCAGGGTGAAGGCGGGAGTCAGGGTGAAGGCGGGAGTCAGGGTGAAGGCGGGAGTCAGGGTGAAGGCGGGAGTTGGGGTGAAGGCGGGAGTCAGGGAGAAGGCGGGAGTTGGGGTGAAGGCGGGAGTCAGGGTGAAGGCGGGAGTTGGGGTGAAGGCGGGAGTCAGGGTGAAGGCGGGAGTCAGGGTGAAGGCGGGAGTCAGGGTGAAGGCGGGAGTCAGGGTGAAGGCGGGAGTCAGGGGGAAGGCGGGAGTCAGGGTGAAGGCGGGAGTCAGGGGGAAGGCGGGAGTCAGGGTGAAGGCGGGAGTCTGGGTGAAGGCGGGAGTCAGGGGGAAGGCGGGAGTCAGGGTGAAGGCGGGAGTCAGGGTGAAGGCGGGACTCAGGGTGAAGGCGGGAGTTAGGGTGAAGGCGGGAGTCAGGGTGAAGGCGGGAGTCAGGGTGAAGGCGGGAGTCAGGGTGAAGGCGGGAGTCAGGGTGAAGGCGGGAGTCAGGGTGAAGGCCGGAGTCAGGGTGAAGGCGGGAGTCAGGGTGAAGGCGGGAGTCAGGGGGAAGGCGGGAGTCAGGGTGAAGGCGGGACTCAGGGTGAAGGCGGGAGTTAGGGTGAAGGCGGGAGTCAGGGTGAAGGCGGGAGTCAGGGTGAAGGCGGGAGTCAGGGTGAAGGCGGGAGTCAGGGTGAAGGCGGGAGTCAGGGTGAAGGCGGGAGTCAGGGTGAAGGCGGGAGTCAGGGTGAAGGCGGGAGTCGGGGTGAAGGCGGGAGTCGGGGTGAAGGCGGGAGTCAGGGGGAAGGCGGGAGTCAGGGTGAAGGCGGGATTCAGGGTGAAGGCGGGAGTCAGGGTGAAGGCGGGAGTCAGGGTGAAGGCGGGAGTCAGGGTGAAGGCGGGAGTCAGGGTGAAGGCGGGAGTCAGGGTGAAGACGGGAGTCAGGGTGAAGGCGGGAGTCAGGGTGAAGGCGGGAGTCAGGGTGAAGGCGGGAGTCAGGGTGAAGGCGGGAGTCAGGGTGAAGGCGGGAGTCAGGGTGAAGGCGGGAGTTAGGGTGAAGGCGGGAGTCAGGGTGAAGGCAGGAGTCAGGGTGAAGGCGGGAGTCAGGGTGAAGGCGGGAGTCAGGGTGAAGGCGGGAGTCAGGGTGAAGGCGGGAGTTGGGGTGAAGGCGGGAGTTGGGGGGAGGGCGGGAGTCAGGGTGAAGGCCGGAGTCAGGGTGAAGGCGGGAGTTGGGGTGAAGGCGGGAGTCAGGGTGACGGCGGGAGTCAGGGTGAAGGCGGGAGTCAGGGTGAAGGCGGGAGTCAGGGTGAAGGCGGGAGTTGGGGTGAAGGCGGGAGTCAGGGTGAAGGCGGGAGTCAGGGTGAAGGCGGGAGTTGGGGTGAAGGCGGGAGTCAGGGTGAAGGCGGGAGTTAGGGTGAAGGCGGGAGTCAGGGTGAAGGCAGGAGTCAGGGTGAAGGCGGGAGTCAGGGTGAAGGCGGGAGTCAGGGTGAAGGCGGGAGTCAGGGTGAAGGCGGGAGTTGGGGTGAAGGCGGGAGTAGGGGTGAGGGCGGGAGTCAGGGTGAAGGCGGGAGTCAGGGTGAAGGCGGGAGTTGGGGTGAAGGCGGGAGTCAGGGTGACGGCGGGAGTCAGGGTGAAGGCGGGAGTCAGGGTGAAGGCGGGAGTCAGGGTGAAGGCGGGAGTTGGGGTGAAGGCGGGAGTCAGGGTGAAGGCGAGAGTCAGGGTGAAGGCGGGACTCAGGGTGAAGGCGGGAGTTAGGGTGAAGGCGGGAGTCAGGGTGAAGGCGGGAGTCAGGGTGAAGGCGGGAGTCAGGGTGAAGGCGGGAGTCAGGGTGAAGGCGGGAGTCAGGGGGAAGGCGGGAGTCAGGGTGAAGGCGGGAGTCAGGGGAAAGGCGGGAGTCAGGGTGAAGGCGGGAGTCAGGGTGAAGGCGGGACTCAGGGTGAAGGCGGGAGTTAGGGTGAAGGCGGGAGTCAGGGTGAAGGCGGGAGTCAGGGTGAAGGCGGGAGTCAGGGTGAAGGCGGGAGTCAGGGTGAAGGCGGGAGTCAGGGTGAAAGCGGGAGTCAGGGTGAAGGCGGGAGTCAGGGTGAAGGCGGGAGTCAGGGTGAAGGCGGGAGTCAGGGGGAAGGCGGGAGTTGGGGTGAAGGCGGGAGTCAGGGTGAAGTCGCAAGTTGGGGTGAAGGCGGGAGTCAGGGTGAAGGCGGGAGTCAGGGGGAAGGCGGGAGTCAGCTTGAAGGCGGGAGTCAGGGTGAAGGCGGGAGTCAGGGGGAAGGCGGGAGTTGGGGTGAAGGCGGGAGTCAGGGTGAAGGCGGGAGTGGGGGTGAAGGCGGGAGTCAGGGTGAAGGCGGGAGTCAGGGTGAAGGCGGGAGTCAGGGTGAAGGCGGGAGTCGGGGTGAAGGCGGGAGTCGGGGTGAAGGCGGGAGTCAGGGGGAAGGCGGGAGTCAGGGTGAAGGCGGGATTCAGGGTGAAGGCGGGAGTCAGGGTGAAGGCGGGAGTCAGGGTGAAGGCGGGAGTCAGGGTGAAGGCGGGAGTCAGGGTGAAGGCGGGAGTCAGGGTGAAGACGGGAGTCAGGGTGAAGGCGGGAGTCAGGGTGAAGGCGGGAGTCAGGGTGAAGGCGGGAGTCAGGGTGAAGGCGGGAGTCAGGGTGAAGGCGGGAGTCAGGGTGAAGGCGGGAGTCAGGGTGAAGGCGGGAGTCAGGGTGAAGGCGGGAGTCAGGGTGAAGGCGGGAGTTGGGGTGAAGGCGGGAGTGGGGGGGAGGGCGGGAGTGGGGGTGAAGGCGGGAGTCAGGGTGAAGGCGGGAGTTGGGGTGAAGGCGGGAGTCAGGGTGAAGGCGGGAGTCAGGGTGAAGGCGGGAGTCAGGGTGAAGGCGGGAGTCAGGGTGAAGGCGGGAGTTGGGGAGAAGGCGGGAGTCAGGGTGAAGGCGGGAGTCAGGGTGAAGGCGGGAGTTGGGGTGAAGGCGGGAGTCAGGGTGAAGGCGGGAGTTGGGGTGAAGGCGGGAGTTGGGGTGAAGGCGGGAGTCAGGGTGAAGGCGGGAGTCAGGGTGAAGGCGGGAGTTGGGGTGAATGCAGGAGTCAGGGTGAAGGCGGGAGTCAGGGTGAAGGCGGGAGTCAGGGTGAAGGCGGGAGTCAGGGTGAAGGCGGGAGTTGGGGTGAAGGCGGGAGTCAGGGAGAAGGCGGGAGTTGGGGTGAAGGCGGGAGTCAGGGTGAAGGCGGGAGTTGGGGTGAAGGCGGGAGTCAGGGTGAAGGCGGGAGTCAGGGTGAAGGCGGGAGTCAGGGTGAAGGCGGGAGTCAGGGTGAAGGCGGGAGTCAGGGGGAAGGCGGGAGTCAGGGTAAAGGCGGGAGTCAGGGGGAAGGCGGGAGTCAGGGTGAAGGCGGGAGTCAGGGTGAAGGCTGGAGTCAGGGGGAAGGCGGGAGTCAGGGTGAAGGCGGGAGTCAGGGTGAAGGCGGGACTCAGGGTGAAGGCGGGAGTTAGGGTGAAGGCGGGAGTCAGGGTGAAGGCGGGAGTCAGGGTGAAGGCGGGAGTCAGGGTGAAGGCGGGAGTCAGGGTGAAGGCGGGAGTCAATGTGAAGGCCGGAGTCAGGGTGAAGGCGGGAGTCAGGGTGAAGGCGGGAGTCAGGGTGAAGGCGGGAGTCAGGGTGAAGGCGAGAGTCAGGGTGAAGGCGGGACTCAGGGTGAAGGCGGGCGTCAGGGTGAAGGCGGGAGTCAGGGTGAAGGCGGGAGTCAGGGTGAAGGCGGGAGTCAGGGTGAAGGCGGGAGTCAGGGTGAAGGCGGGAGTCAGGGTGAAGGCGGGAGTCAGGGTGAAGGCGGGAGTCGGGGTGAAGGCGGGAGTCGGGGTGAAGGCGGGAGTCAGGGGGAAGGCGGGAGTCAGGGTGAAGGCGGGATTCAGGGTGAAGGAGGGAGTCAGGGTGAAGGCGGGAGTCAGGGTGAAGGCGGGAGTCAGGGTGAAGGCGGGAGTCAGGGTGAAGGCGGGAGTCAGGGTGAAGACGGGAGTCAGGGTGAAGGCGGGAGTCAGGGTGAAGGCGGGAGTCAGGGTGAAGGCGGGAGTCAGGGTGAAGGCGGGAGTCAGGGTGAAGGCGGGAGTCAGGGTGAAGGCGGGAGTTAGGGTGAAGGCGGGAGTCAGGGTGAAGGCAGGAGTCAGGGTGAAGGCGGGAGTCAGGGTGAAGGCGGGAGTCAGGGTGAAGGCGGGAGTTGGGGTGAAGGCGGGAGTTGGGGTGAAGGAGGGAGTGTGGGGGACGGCGGGAGTCAGGGTGAAGGCGGGAGTCAGGGTGAAGGCGGGAGTTGGGGTGAAGGCGGGAGTCAGGGTGACGGCGGGAGTCAGGGTGAAGGCGGGAGTCAGGGTGAAGGCGGGAGTCAGGGTGAAGGCGGGAGTTGGGGTGAAGGCGGGAGTCAGGGTGAAGGCGGGAATCAGGGTGAAGGCGGGAGTTGGGGTGAAGGCGGGAGTCAGGGTGAAGGCGGGAGTTGGGGTGAAGGCGGGAGTTGGGGTGAAGGCGGGAGTCAGGGTGAAGGCGGGAGTCAGGGTGAAGGCGGGAGTTGGGGTGAATGCAGGAGTCAGGGTGAAGGCGGGAGTCAGGGTGAAGGCGGGAGTCAGGGTGAAGGCGGGAGTCAGGGTGAAGGCGGGAGTTGGGGTGAAGGCGGGAGTCAGGGAGAAGGCGGGAGTTGGGGTGAAGGCGGGAGTCAGGGTGAAGGCGGGAGTTGGGGTGAAGGCGGGAGTCAGGGTGAAGGCGGGAGTTAGGGTGAAGGCGGGAGTCAGGGTGAAGGCGGGAGTCAGGGTGAAGGCGGGAGTCAGGGGGAAGGCGGGAGTCAGGGTGAAGGCGGGAGTCCGGGGGAAGGCGGGAGTCAGGGTGAAGGCGGGAGTCAGGGTGAAGGCGGGAGTCAGGGGGAAGGCGGGAGTCAGGGTGAAGGCGGGAGTCAGGGTGAAGGCGGGACTCAGGGTGAAGGCGGGAGTTAGGGTGAAGGCGGGAGTCAGGGTGAAGGCGGGAGTCAGGGTGAAGGCGGGAGTCAGGGTGAAGGCGGGAGTCAGGGTGAAGGCGGGAGTCAAGGTGAAGGCCGGAGTCAGGGTGAAGGCGGGAGTCAGGGTGAAGGCGGGAGT
The DNA here is from genome assembly GCF_038502225.1 of Cherax quadricarinatus. Classification (NCBI taxonomy): domain Eukaryota; kingdom Metazoa; phylum Arthropoda; class Malacostraca; order Decapoda; family Parastacidae; genus Cherax; species Cherax quadricarinatus. The sequence goes on from NC_091322.1 coordinate 13,682,472, forward strand.
CAGGGGGAAGGCGGGAGTCAGGGTGAAGGCGAGAGTCAGGGTGAAGGCGGGACTCAGGGTGAAGGCGGGAGTTAGGGTGAAGGCGGGAGTCAGGGTGAAGGCGGGAGTCAGGGTGAAGGCGGGAGTCAGGGTGAAGGCGGGAGTCAGGGTGAAGGCGGGAGTCAGGGTGAAGGCGGGAGTCAGGGTGAAGGCGGGAGTCAGGGTGAAGGCGGGAGTTAGGGTGAAGGCGGGAGTCAGGGTGAAGGCGGGAGTCAGGGTGAAGGCGGGAGTCAGGGGGAAGGCGGGAGTCAGGGTGAAGGCGGGAGTCAGGGTGAAAGCGGGAGTCGGGGTGAAGGCGGGAGTCGGGGTGAAGGCGGGAGTCAGGGTGAAGGCGGGAGTCAGGGTGAAGGCGGGAGTTAGGGTGAAGGCGGGATTTAGGGTGAAAGCGGGAGTCAGGGGGAAGGCGGGAGTCAGGGTGAAAGCGGGAGTCGGGGTGAAGGCGGGAGTCGGGGTGAAGGCGGGAGTCAGGGTGAAGGCGGGAGTCAGGGTGAAGGCGGGAGTTAGGGTGAAGGCGGGAGTTAGGGTGAAAGCGGGAGTTAGGGTGAAGGCGGGAGTCAGGGTGAAGGCGGGAGTCAGGGTGAAGGCGGGAGTCAGGGTGAAGGCGGGAGTCAGGGTGAAGGCGGGAGTCAGGGTGAAGGCGGGAGTCAGGGTGAAGGCGGGAGTCAGGGTGAAGGCGGGAGTTGGGGTGAAAGCGGGAGTTGGGGTGAAGGCGGGAGTTGGGGTGAAGGCGGGAGTCAGAGTGAAGGCGGGAGTCAGGGGGAAGGCGGGAGTTGGGGTGAAGGCGGGAGTCAGGGTGAAGGCGGGATTTGGGGGGAAGGCGGGAGTTGGGGTGAAGGCGAGAGTTGGGGTGAAGGCGGGAGTTGGGGTGAAGGCGGGAGTTGGGGTGAAGGCGGGAGTTGGGGCGAAGGCGGGAGTTGGTGGGAAGGCGGGAGTTGGGGTGAAGGCGGGAGTTGGGGTGAAGGCGGGAGTTGGGGGGAAGGCGGGAGTTGGGGTGAAGGCGGGAGTTGGGGTGAAGGCGGGAGTTGGGGTGAAGGCGGGAGTTGGGGGGAAGGCGGGAGTTGGGGGGAAGGCGGGAGTCAGGGTGAAGGCGGGAGTTGGGGTGAAGGCGGGAGTTGGGGGGAAGGCGGGAGTTGGGGGGAAGGCGGGAGTCAGGGTGAAGGCGGGAGTTGGGGTGAAGGCGGGAGTTGGGGTGAAGGCGGGAGTCAGGGTGAAGGCGGGAGTTGGGGTGAAGGCGGGAGTTGGGGGGAAGGCGGGAGTCAGGGTGAAGGCGGGAGTTGGGGTGAAGGCGGGAGTCACGGTGAAGGCGGGAGTCAGGTTTAATTTTAAATTTGGTTTAACTTGCAGTTGTGCTGAATGTGAAATTGTGTTGAATGTTAACTTGGGCTGTAGTTTAACTTGGGCTTAACTTTAACCTGGGGTAAACTTTAACCTGGGGTAAACTTTAACCTGGGGTAAACTTTTACCTGGGGTAAACTTTAACCTGGGGTAAACTTTAACCTGGGGTAAACTTTAACCTGGGGTAAACTTTAACCTGGGGTAAACTTTAACCTGGGGTAAACTTTAACCTGGGGTAAACTTTAACCTGGGGTAAACTTTAACCTGGGGTAAACTTTAACCTGGGGTAAACTTTAACCTGGGGTAAACTTGAACTAGTGTTAAGGGTGAACTGGGGTTAAACATAAACTCACTGTATATTAAGTAACTCTGTTACATATAAACATGGAGGATAAGCTGAAGCAAATGTTGAAAGCTTATATTCTTGCATTGTATATATTTTGAGGGGAAGGGGATTTTCCCTCGATGTAGTGCTATCAGAGCAGTGTATATACACAGACGGGTATATGTGTGTGTAATGAAGTATATATATGTATATATATATATTATTATTATTATTATTATCACACTGGCCGATTCCCACCAAGGCAGGGTGGCCCGAAAAAGAAAAACTTTCACCATCATTCACTCCATCACTGTCTTGCCAGAAGGGTGCTTTACACTACAGTTTTTAAACTGCAACATTAACACCCCTCCTTCAGAGTGCAGGCACTGTACTTCCCATCTCCAGGACTCAAGTCCGGCCTGCCGGTTTCCCTGAATCCCTTCATAAATGTTACTTTGCTCACACTCCAACAGCACGTCAAGTATTAAAAACCGTTTGTCTCCATTCACTCCTATCAAACACGCTCACGCATGCCTGCTGGAAGTCCAAGCCCCTCGCACACAAAACTTCCTTTACCCCCTCCCTCCAACCTTTCCTAGGCCGACCCCTACCCTGCCTTCCTTCCACTACAGACTTATATACTCTTGAAGTCATTCTGTTTCGCTCCATTCTCTCTACATGTCCGAACCACCTCAACAACCCTTCCTCAGCCCTCTGGACAACAGTTTTGGTAATCCCGCACCTCCTTCTAACTTCCAAACTACGAATTCTCTGCATTATATTCACACCACACATTGCCCTCAGACATGACATCTCCACTGCCTCCAGCCTTCTCCTCGCTGCAACATTCATCACCCACGCTTCACACCCATATAAGAGCGTTGGTAAAACTATACTCTCATACATTCCCCTCTTTGCCTCCAAGGACAAAGTTCTTTGTCTCCACAGACTCCTAAGTGCACCACTCACTCTTTTTCCCTCATCAATTCTATGATTCACCTCATCTTTCATAGATCCATCCGCTGACACGTCCACTCCCAAATATCTGAATACGTTCACCTCCTCCATACTCTCTCCCTCCAATCTGATATCCAATCTTTCATCACCTAATCTTTTTGTTATCCTCATAACCTTACTCTTTCCTGTATTCACCTTTAATTTTCTTCTTTTGCACACCCTACCAAATTCATCCACCAATCTCTGCAACTTCTGTTTAGAATCTCCCAAGAGCATAGTGTCATCAGCAAAGAGCAGCTGTGACAACTCCCACTTTGTGTGTGATTCTTTATCTTTTAACTCCACGCCTCTTGCCAAGACCCTCGCATTTACTTCTCTTACAACCCCATCTATAAATATATTAAACAACCACGGTGACATCACACATCCTTGTCTAAGGCCTACTTTTACTGGGAAAAAATTTCCCTCTTTCCTGCATACTCTAACTTGAGCCTCACTATCCTCGTAAAAACCCTTCACTGCTTTCAGTAACCTACCTCCTACACCATACACTTGCAACATCTGCCACATTGCCCCCCTATCCACCCTGTCATACGCCTTTTCCAAATCCATAAATGCCACAAAGACCTCTTTAGCCTTATCTAAATACTGTTCACTTATATGTTTCACTGTAAACACCTGGTCCACACACCCCCTACCTTTCCTAAAGCCTCCTTGTTCATCTGCTATCCTATTCTCCGTCTTACTCTTAATTCTTTCAATTATAACTCTACCATACACTTTACCAGGTATACTCAACAGACTTATCCCCCTATAATTTTTGCACTCTCTTTTATCTCCTTTGCCTTTATGCAAAGGAACTATGCATGCTCTCTGCCAATCCCTAGGTACCTTACCCTCTTCCATACATTTATTAAATAATTGCACCAACCACTCCAAAACTATATCCCCACCTGCTTTTAACATTTCTATCTTTATCCCATCAATCCCGGCTGCCTTACCCCCTTTCATTTTACCTACTGCCTCACGAACTTCCCCCACACTCACAACTGGCTCTTCCTCACTCCTACAAGATGTTATTCCTCCTTGCCCCATACACGTAATCACAGCTTCCCTATCTTCATCAACATTTAACAGTTCCTCAAAATATTCCCTCCATCTTCCCAATACCTCTAACTCTCCATTTAATAACTCTCCTCTCCTATTTTTAACTGACAAATCCATTTGTTCTCTAGGCTTTCTTAACTTGTTAATCTCACTCCAAAACTTTTTCTTATTTTCAACAAAATTTGTTGATAACATCTCACCCACTCTCTCATTTGCTCTCTTTTTACATTGCTTCACCACTCTCTTAACGTCTCTCTTTTTCTCCATATACTCTTCCCTCCTTGCATCACTTCTACTTTGTAAAAACTTCTCATATGCTAACTTTTTCTCCCTTACTACTCTCTTTACATCATCATTCCACCAATCGCTCCTCTTCCCTCCTGCACCCACTTTCCTGTAACCACAAACTTCTGCTGAACACTCTAACACTTCATTTTTAAACCTACCCCATACCTCTTCGACCCCATTGCCTATGCTCTCATTAGCCCATCTATCCTCCAATAGCTGTTTATATCTTACCCTAACTGCCTCCTCTTTTAGTTAATAAACCTTCACCTCTCTCTTCCCTGATGCTTCTGTTCTCCTTGTATCCCATCTACCTTTTACTCTCAGTGTAGCTACAACTAGAAAGTGATCTGATATATCTGTGGCCCCTCTATAAACATGTACATACTGAAGTCTACTCAACAGTCTTTTATCTACCAATACATAATCCAACAAACTACTGTCATTTCGCCCTACATCATATCTTGTATACTTATTTATCCTCTTTTTCTTAAAATATGTATTACCTATAACTAAACCCCTTTCTATACAAAGTTCAATCAAAGGGCTCCCATTATCATTTACACCTGGCACCCCAAACTTACCTACCACACCCTCTCTAAAAGTTTCTCCTACTTTAGCATTCAGGTCCCCTACCACAATTACTCTCTCACTTGGTTCAAAGGCTCCTATACATTCACTTAACATCTCCCAAAATCTCTCTCTCTCCTCTGCATTCCCCTCTTCTCCAGGTGCATACACGCTTATTATGACCCACTTCTCGCATCCAACCTTTACTTTAATCCACATAATTCTTGAATTCACACATTCATATTCTCTTTTCTCCTTCCATAACTGATCATTTAACATTACTGCTACCCATTCCTTTGCTCTAACTCTCTCAGATACTCCAGATTTAATCCCATTTATTTCCCCCCACTGAAACTCCCCTACCCCCTTCAGCTTTGTTTCGCTTAGGGCCAGGACATCCAACTTCTTTTCATTCATAACAACAGCAATCATCTGTTTCTTGTCATCCGCACTACATCCACGCACATTTAAGCATCCCAGTTTTATAAAGTTTTTCTTCTTCTCTTTTTTAGTAAATGTCTACAGGAGAAGGGGTTACTAGCCCATTGCTCCCGGCATTTTAGTCGCCTCATACGACACGCATGGCTTACGGAGGAAAGATTCTTTTCCACTTCCCCACGGACAATAGAAGAAATAAAGAGGAACAAGAGCTATTTAGAAAATGGAGAAAAACCTATATGTATGTATATATATATGCATGTACGTGTCTGTGAAGTGTGACCAAAGCATGTTTATGAGACAAAAAGAAACCAGCAATCCTACCATCATGCAACAGTTACAGGTTTCTGTTTCACAGTCATCTGGCAGGACGGTAGTACTTCCCTGGGTGGTTGCTGTCTACCAACCTACTACCTATATATATATATATATATATATATATATATATATATATATATATATATATTATATATATATATATATATATATATATATATATATATATATATATATATATATATATATATATATATTATATATATATATATATATATATATATATATATATATATATATATATATATATATATATATATATATATACCTATATATATATATATATATATATATATATATATATATATATATATATATATATATATATATATATATATATATATATATATATATATATGCAATAAGATCACAGTAAACAGGTGATTTCAAAATATGCAAAACAACCACTCTGAAAGAATAGAGAAATTCCAAGCGCTTTCGTGACTACTCACATTATCAAGGAACTATGAAAGTGAAGCATCCAAGGAAGCTATATAAGGGGTCGGCCAGCACCTCACTATCAGATCCCACAACGGTTAAACACGTGACGCGCGGCGAGCCAACTTGGACAGGTCCTTTGCAAAACTCACCCCCAAGCTACACTGGACAAATAAATAGCTTGGGGGTGAGTTTTGCAAAGGACCTGTCCAAGTTGGCTCGCCGCGCGTCACGTGTTTAACCGTTGTGGGATCTGATAGTGAGGTGCTGGCCGACCCCTTATATAGCTTCCTTGGATGCTTCACTTTCATAGTTCCTTGATAATGTGAGTAGTCACGAAAGCGCTTGGAATTTCTCTATTCTTTCAGAGTGGTTGTTTTGCATATACTTATATATATATATATACATATATATATATATATATATATATATATATATATATATATATATATATATATATATATATATATATATATATATATATATAAATATATACCTATATATATATATATATATATATATATTATATATATATATATATATATATATATATATATATATATATATATATATATATATATATATATACCTATATATATATATATATATATATATATATATATATATATATATATATATATATATATATACCTATATATATATATATATATATATATATATATATATATATATATATATATATATATTTATATATATTTATATATATATATATATATATATATATATATATATATATATATATATATATATATATATATATATATATATATATATATATATATATATATATATGTTATTTTAGAGACTTGATAAAGCTCAGTCGTGAGGCATGACAAAGCTCAGGGAGCATAGAGAGAGAGAGAGAGAGAGAGAGAGAGAGAGAGAGAGAGAGAGAGAGAGGACCTAGTAGCGATTAGTGAAGAGGCGGGGCCAGGAGCTGAGTCTCGACCCCTGCAACCACAATTAGGTGAGTACATATACAGAGAAGTATGAATAAGAACCAGGGTTTTATCACTGAGCTTCGAGCCTTTAAATAGGAAGGTTCCACACGCACAATAGTTCGGTCTGGTTAGGTTAAGTTCGTCAGGAAACAGGACAACGTAGATCGGTGATTTGTTTGCATTAGAGATTACCAACTTCGACGCAACTGTTTCTTCTGTCAGCCCCAGTAACTTTCACAGTACAACTGTTCTCATGCCCCCCAAAGCCAAGAACTTAAGAGAAGTCGTAATGAACGAGTGTCAATGAATAAACTGGCAGGTCTTACGACTGGCGGTGTACAGCGAGACATGCAGCCTTCAATGACCCTTCTGTAGTCGATAGGTTTTAAACCTCACAAAGCAGTATCTCCTGGAATACTGTTCAAGTTAATGCAGCACAAGTGATATTACGTGTCTGGTGCTTCTCAGCTGTTGCGTTGCCAGACGTATCATGGCAAGTTTCTAAATTTGTGATTAAATATGCGTCTTTATAAGTTTATAAACTAGCCTATTTTAACCCAAAGGAAATATTTTGAAGTTGAAGGGTAGCGTTCAAAAATTAACGTTGGAATAGATAGTGATAGACTGGATAATGCAAAACTGTATTGTAGAGAAAATAGAGCAGTGAACGCCGCTCTTGCTGCACAAAAGCAAAACATCAGCGCCTCTGGTGGAAGGCCTGGTCAAATATTTGTTAACAAACACATAGCTCATGCCAATTATCGCCTCGCCATCTGTTGGTCCGGAGCAGAGTCACTGCCATTAAGCCAGTCCTAACCAAGCATATTTTTTTCCTGATATTATCCAAGCCATCGAAGGCTTTCGTCTGGTGCTGTGATATACAGAGTTAACAAATTACTTACACGACAAAGAATATATTCAGCAAGTGGTGCATAAATATCTCTGTGTATACCGCAAGTGATGTATAACTGTATACCAGGGGTGGGCAAGTTCTTCGATAAGAAGAGCCACATATAACACTTTTCATACATTTTTCATGTTTCAATGTTAATATTGTTCTGACCATGTGAATACCGGTCTGAACTGTGCAATGTAATCAGACGTTCTCGAAGGTCAGTTGGTATATATCGGTCTCAGTCTGTAATTTAGAAATTGCTAGTACGTTCCTGCTGAAGAATTGGGATAGTGTGGAAAACCCTTACAATTCGGCAACAAGGACAGAAAATTAGAGGACGCCATTTGTAATTTGTGAGCACTGGTTGTCGCAGAAATTCTGCTAATAATTCAGAGTCTTCCGAGCCAAATTGTTTTTTTTTGGCCTGAATTTGTAATAGGAACCTGTGTTAATATCCCCTGCTGAAGAATTGGGACAGGAAATTTGCGGGACCTCAAGAATTATGTGTGTATGGCGGAAGATAAGGGATATGAACATCACCCACAGGGAAGTGTGCCATTAATCCTTACATTTAGATCTCTAACTGGCCAGTATAGGGTCTAGGTGTTAGGCAGGCGTTGTGGCGTGATCCATCTACAGTAATTAAATAGTAAGTGGTAATACGAATTTCTTTTGTGTACCCAGCAAGCCTAATCATATACAATCCATATTTTATAATTTACCATTATTAGTATTAATGTTTAATATTGCAATTATTAATTTAATGTCAAGTCTAGCTATTTGTGAGAATGGTGAAGAAGTGGGCATCGAGGGAGTTACAGTTCGGCGACTTATTGTGCCTTTAGTCTCACTTATCTCACTCAAATTACTTGCTTATAATAATTCAGATAATACCCTGTAAACCTCATGCAGGTAATAATAATTCATAATATTGTTCTGAATGTGGTTGTCTTAATGTTCTGAACGTGGTTGTGTTAATATTGTTCTGAACATAAATAAGCAGTTAATATTGCCCTTCAGGAGTTCATCTTATTTAGTGCATAATTAGTTAATTGTTAATATTCTGAATATTGAGTTGACTGTTATTATTCTGAACATTGAGTTAACTGTTGACATTCTTTTGATCATAATGAGTTTAGATTGTGAATAGCTTAAGCTTTGTCAGTTCAGTAAGCTGGTACAATATTTGCAACTTCAGCTGGGAGCTCCAGCTGCTACATCATAACACACGTGAGTCTGTTACAACATCGTAAGACTTTATTATAACGTCTCGCTCAGGGGGATTTTTACCATAACAACGTCCCCCTTGAGCGAAATGTTATGATAAAGACTGACGTTGTTTCGTTTGTCTTTCCCACAAACTTGGTTCTTCAGTCGTACCTAAGTAACTTTCGCTTCCTGTTAACTACGTCAGTTAGTTGGAAGTATTTTCATGTAAACTGATACACGAATAACCCGCACAGGGGAGAGAGAAGCTTATGACGACGTTTCGGTCCAACTTTGACCATTCATATGAGGGTTTTGCAGTGAACACCACGTTTCTTTTGTATGGACCCTAAGGAACCCAGCCTAACTTAACCCTAACTAATCTTACCAAACCTATATTAGATGTTGAATGCTAGGGTATGGTTACTTTTGTTTGCTACCAAAAAATTTTTACCCAAAGAGGCCGAGAATATTCATGTCTCCATTGCAAAACCTGCTGAATGTTAGAAAATTTATATAGTAAAAAAAACATAAGCCCCTAAATATTGGTATAATATTCATATTTTCTTAAACATTAGGTATATATTTTTAATGTAACACCTGATTCTTAGTCCACATTAATGTTCGGACATGTCAGAAGACCAGTACACTCAGTTATGTCGGTTCATTATAGCACTGAACATGAATATTGCCTCATCACATCTGGCAATCATGTCCATCAGTTCATACGTGGGCCAGCGGGTTGCTAAAAGCAATAGCCTGGTTAACTAAGCAAGCATCGCACGAGCCTGGCCCAGGGCCGGGCTGTGGGAATAGAAAAACTCAAGAAACAGGTCATAGGTATATCAGAGGTGTATCATCATCCACAAAACTCAGCTGAGTGATCAGGATCGTCTTCAACCGCTGCATGTAACAGCCTCCAAATTTAACATTTAAACTTTGCCGTAAAGAGTATCCTATATACAATAGTCCCGTTGATTCCTATCTCTTTAGCACACCACTCTACAGGCATTTTTGATGACAGTGTAAAGCGCTGTAATACCATAAAAAAAATTTCCTCACTAATGAGCGAGGTTCATGTTCAGTGCTAGAATGAACCACGAGGGTAGTCATTGGGCGTGTTTCTTTACACCGGTTACCTGTAAAATGGGTACCTGGGTGTTAGTCGACTGGTGTGGGTCGCATCCTGGGACAAAACTGACCTAATTTACCCGAAATGCTCAGCATAACAAGCGGCTTTCTTTATAGCAGTATGTCATTGATGTCAGCTAGGCCTGTATACCTTGTACATGTTTACCTGGAGTTTACCTGGAGAGAGTTTCGGGGGTCAACGCCCCCGCGGCCCGGTCCGTGACCAGGCCTCCTGGTGGATCAGCCCCTGATCAACCAGGCTGTTGCTGCTGGCTGCACGCAAACCAACGTACGAGCCACAGCCCGGCTGATCAGGAACTGACTTTAGGTGCTTGTCCATTGCCAGCTTGAAGACTGCCAGGGGTCTGTTGGTAATCCCCCTTATGTGTGCTGGGAGGCAGTTGAACAGTCTCGGGCCCCTGACACTTATTGTATGGTCTCTTAACGTGCTAGTGACACCCCTGCTTTTCATTGGGGGGATGGTGCATCGTCTGCCAAGTCTTTTGCTTTCGTAGTGAGTGATTTTCGTGTGCAAGTTCGGTACTAGTCCCTCTAGGATTTTCCAGGTGTATATAATCATGTATCTCTCCCTCCTGCGTTCCAGGGAATACAGGTTTAGAAACCTCAAGCGCTCCCAGTAATTGAGGTGTTTTATCTCCGTTATGCGCGCCGTGAAAGTTCTCTGTACATTTTCTAGGTCGGCAATTTCACCTGCCTTGAAAGGTGCTGTTAGAGTGCAGCAATATTCCAGCCTAGATAGAACAAGTGACCTGAAGAGTGTCATCATGGGCTTGGCCTCCCTAGTTTTGAAGGTTCTCATTATCCATCCTGTCATTTTTCTAGCAGATGCGATTGATACAATGTTATGGTCCTTGAAGGTGAGATCCTCCGACATAATCACTCCCAGGTCTTTGACGTTGGTGTTTCGCTCTATTTTGTGGCCAGAATTTGTTTTGTACTCTGATGAAGATTTAATTTCCTCATGTTTACCATATCTGAGTAATTGAAATTTCTCATCGTTGAACTTCATATTGTTTTCCGCAGCCCACTGAAAGATTTGGTTGATGTCCGCCTGGAGCCTTGCAGTGTCTGCAATGGAAGACACTGTCATGCAGATTCGGGTGTCATCTGCAAAGGAAGACACGGTACTGTGGCTGACATCCTTGTCTATGTCAGATATGAGGATGAGGAACAAGATGGGAGCTAGTACTGTGCCTTGTGGAACAGAGCTTTTCACCGTAGCTGCCTCGGACTTTACTCTGTTGACGACTACTCTCTGTGTTCTGTTAGTGAGGAAATTATAGATCCATCGACCGACTTTTCCTGTTATTCCTTTAGCACGCATTTTGTGCGCTATTACGCCATGGTCACACTTGTCGAAGGCTTTTGCAAAGTCTGTATATATTACATCTGCATTCTTTTTGTCTTCTAGTGCATTTAGGACCTTGTCGTAGTGATCCAATAGTTGAGACAGACAGGAGCGACCTGTTCTAAACCCATGTTGCCCTGGGTTGTGTAACTGATGGGTTTCTAGATGGGTGGTGATCTTGCTTCTTAGGACCCTTTCAAATATTTTTATGATATGGGATGTTAGTGCTATTGGTCTGTAGTTCTTTGCTATTGCTTTACTGCCCCCTTTGTGGAGTGGGGCTATGTCTGTTGTTTTTAGTAACTGAGGGACGACCCCCGTGTCCATGCTCCCTCTCCATAGGATGGAAAAGGCTCGTGATAGGGGCTTCTTGCAGTTCTTGATGAACACAGAGTTCCATGAGTCTGGCCCTGGGGCAGAGTGCATGGGCATGTCATTTATCGCCTGTTCGAAGTCATTTGGCGTCAGGATAACATTAAATTATTATTAAATTATATTAAGGTTTTTTTTCAATTCAAACTTTATTCTCTATAAGTATTACAATGCTGAGTTTACAGAATTTGGTTATTGTGTGGTTTACATGTAGTAAAATAATAATTACAGAGTGTATCACTAGAACGCCTAGCATGGCTAGGCATTTCGGGCAGACTTATATTAAATCTTAGGTTTAAAATGTTACAGAATTATGAGATAAGTTGGTATTATGGCTAAGTGACTAAATACTAAATAACAAAAAGGCACAATACCGTGACTGGAACGATGCACAAATAACCCGCACATAAAAGAGAGAAGCTTACGACGACGTTTCTGTCCGACTGGACCATTGACAAAGTCACACTAACAGAGGTACGAACGAACGAACGAAAGTTCAGGTAAGATCCCAAATGGGATGAGAGGGGAAGGCGGGACAGACGAAGAATAGTGCTGGAGAGGAGTGTTCTTAGTAGTAGAAATAGAGCCAGGGCTTAACCCAGCAGCTAAGTCGATCGTGGGACAGACATTGAGAACACACATAGCAGGCTCTTCTGTTGGGACTCCGGTGGGTGAGTGGGGAAGTGTGGACAGACGATGAACAGTCGTGAGAGGAAGGTCTTGAGTTGTAGAATAAAGAGCCAGGGCTAAACCCAGCTGCGTGGCACTGCGAGGCAGTGTAGAGAGGGCATGTTGAGGACATAGAGGAGAGAGCAGACTGCAGACAGTGCTCGCTGACTGATATGCTTCAGGCGAGGTGAAGAGCTGGTTTGGACGTCAGGTGTTGGGAAGGGTGTTGTGTGTTTGGCTACACTTCGCTGGTGATGGAACCACTCTTGAGTCTTTTGAAGTCTCTCTTGGACATGTGGAATAGTTGCATTCTGAGGTTGGAGCAGTTCAGATTCGTCACGAGGTAAGATAGTGCGTTTTCAAAAGGAATTTGGTGAGGTTTGGTGCAGGTGTACTTAACAGCTCCTTCTTTCATTAAGTGGAGCATATCAGCTGCGCTCATTTCGGTTGGGAGGTTGGGGGTGGTGTAGAAGGTTAGAGACCCATTAAAGGCTTGGCTTAGGTAACGGTTGCGTGTGGTTTCTTCTTCGACTACTACTTCGTCGTTGTCCGAGGGTTGTTCATAATGTTCTGGTACTATTTCGTCTTCTGTGACTGTGTTGAGAGGAGGCAGGGAGTGTTGGTCGGTTGTGATTTGTTGGGCTGGTGGTGGGTGGTGAGAGGTGGCAGTAGACGGTGGTGTTGGTTCTGGAGTAGAGTCTTGGTCAGAGATACAAGTAGGACCAGGTGAGGTGAAGTTAACAATATCTGGAATTAGCTTGAGGAGGTCTTGTGATGGTGGCGAGTCTGGAAAGTTGAAGTTTGGCATGTTGTTTAGGCGAAACAGTTCATTGATTGTCGTGTTGAATGAGCCAGGGTTTGCAGCATTATTAAGGTGTGCATACATCATACAGTATAGCACCTTGGATGGAACAGCGTCAGGAAGAGCAAGGAGGGACTGGCTGGGTGGAGATGATTGTTGTGTAGCTTGAAGGAGTTCGGTGGTATCTGATTGAATTTTTGCAATAGCGGCGTATGTTGGCGATTTAGGGTTGTTCTTCTTGGTTTCTTCAATGATTTTCTTAGACAGGACTTCTTTACGTAGAGGGCATTTTGCTGCAAGGGTGTGGTGAGTACCCTTGCAGTTGAGGCAGGTAGGAGAGGTAGTGGTAGTAGAACATTCCTTGAAGTCATGGCCGTCTTTACCGCAGTTTGTGCAGTACTTTTTCCCTTTCAGAGGACAGTCAGGCGTTGAGTGGTGATAGGAGTAGCAGGTCCAGCATGGCGAGATGTGGGCGAAACGTTCGGGTTCTATGTGACTTGGATGGATATGATAGTAGGAGATAGCTAGGCCGTCAGACAGTGCTCTAGTAGCCATCTCGATGTTGGAGAAGGTTAGCTTGATCATTGTAGAGGCGTTGGGGATTTTGGTGATATGTTCAATCGACGCCCAGGTATTTTGTTCCTCGATAGAGGTCTTGAGATCCTCAGTTGATAAAGAAGTGACGAGTTTGTCCAGCCGTTTGACGAAAACGGAACGTTTCGCCAGCAAAAAAGGTGAAGGGGAGATGGTGAACTGTCGGTCTCTGAGGGTTTTCATAGAAGTGTCAGCGATCAGCTTTGTGGCTTCATAATCGTCGGTACAGACGACGATGAATGAGTCTTTCGTCGAGTTGATGGCTGTAAATTTAACCTGTAGGCAAGTCTTTACAACGGCAGCAAGGGCAAGTTTAGTAGAGTCATTTATTACTCCACTGTTGGGTTTGATCCTTACACGGTTTGCAAGCATCATGAAGGAGTAAGTCAGGCGCTGGTACGATGACTATAGGTTCCCCTCCCCGACGGGGATCGAAGGAACACTTCTTGTGGTGAGGAGCGACTGTGTCTTACGAACAGAGGTGGAACAGGACGGCTATATATAGGCAGGAAGAGGTGGAGGTAGTAGTAGTAGTAGTAGTAGTAGTACAAGAATTGTATATAATACCGACAAGATGAAATTAAGACACATGCACAACACCCGGGCATCCCCATCGTAGACGTTTCGCCATCCAGCCAGCCACTGAATGGCGAAACGTCTACAACAGACAGCCAGACGCCGCACATGTGTCTCAATTTCATCAGTAGTTGTAGTAGTAGTAGAAGAAGAAGAGGTAGTAGTAGTGGTAGTGGTAGAAGTGGGAAATAAGGATGACGAGCCAGTCAAAAACAAAAACAAAGGAAGGGGAGCACTGCAAGAGAGCTAGATGCCCACAGAGGGAGAGCAAGCGCACAGAGGTGCGTGAAAGGGGAAGTGGTGAAATAAAATACATGAAGAAGGAACAGAAACACGAGACAGGAGAGAGAAAGACAACCCAGAGGAGAAAAGGAAAGAGGAAAGGGGAAGAGGAAGAAGAAAAAGAAAAAAAAAATGAGGACAGCTCCATCGACGAAAGATCTCGCCTCTCTAATTACCCCGTGTTGAGTGTGACTATCCTCAGAGTGGTGGTTACTAAACCTTCGTCTTCACCTTCAGGATTGGTGCGTCGGTGGTTGCTTACCCAAGGGCAGGAAGCCTCCCTCTGCACTCCTGTTGCTATCTGTAGCCTCCATGCTCCAGACTGTACGTGTAGTCTACACGCTATACAGCCAGTGTTGCCTCTCCTCGCCGTTGTCTGAAGTCTCCACGCCTCAGCCTGTATGTAAGTCTGCTCGCCATTCAGCTAGTGTTGGCTCTCCTTCGCTCACAGCCAGAGTTGCTCTCTTCACTGAGTGGTGGTTACTGGACCTGCGTCTTCACCATCAGGATTGGTGCGTCGGTGGCTGCCTACCCAAGAGCAGGAAGCTTCCCTCTGCACTCCTGTTGCTGTCTGAAGTCTCCACGCCTCAGCCTGTACGTGTGGTCTGCACGCCTTACAGCCAGTTCAGGGCACACAGTGCTCCATCAAGCTACAGCTCACCTCCTCAGTGTCCTGTGCCTCCAGAGACGGACTCCACAAGAAACTTTAAAGTTATAACCAGGCAAGTACGTGTGTCTACTTCACACGTACTTGCCTAGCCAATTTTTCTCACAGGATTGGCCCCCCCACATCTAATTTACGATGCCTGCAATGCCTTCCACCTCCTTTCCCCTTCCTCTACTCTGTCTACTCCTGCTTCTAAGGCCTACCCTGCCCCCACCTCTTCCAAGCCCAATTCTTTCTCGCTTAACCTCAAATACTCTAAATCTGATCATGCCACTATCTGTCCTGGAAATTTACTGTACCAGATCACTGGCGCTCCTCAGTATAAAGTCTTTAAAACCAACTCTGGATTCAAACTACTTCTTGACAGACATTCTTACGAAACGTACACCTCAACCGAGACCAGACAAAGACTTCTCAATGCAGGCTTCACTATTATTTGGACTCCTGAGCACCGCGCCAAATGCACAGTAATCGCAAAACATGTAGACTATTCTCTCCTGACTGCCTATGCCACAGACAAAGAAGACTTAATCAAAGACATTAGTACTAAGAACAAAGTCTCTGTTGACGATATTTATAGACCTGAAAACTCTACCATCCTCAAAATACGCTGTTCAACTCCTTCTGACGCCTCTACACTCTTCAATCAAGGAATCCTTGCCAAGACCATCCGCATTCCTCCAAACTCCCTCTTCACTCCAAACTTTCACCCCATCACACAATGTCTGAAATGCTACAAATTCGGCCACGACAAAATCTCATGCACTTCCACACAAACCTGCTCCAGATGTTCAGCAACTGGCCACTTCTGGAACACTTGCAACCTCCCCCTAAAATGTTCTAACTGCAGTGGGTCACACACTGCAGTTGCAAATTCCTGCCCTACTAGAAAAGACATTCTCTCCACCCTCAGAGAAAGCCAACCTCCCTCCCTCCCCAACCCCTTCCCTGGACCTCCCCCTCCTACACTACCTTCCACTCCTACCCCAAATGCCTGGGTTACCCCACGCACTTGGTCTACCCATCCTACTCTACACACTTCAAACACCAACACACAGACTACAATCACCTCTCCTTCTACACCTACACCCACACTAGACTACAAAACTAACTGCCAACTCGCCACTGCTGCCCACTCTGCGATGGTAATCTCTCAAGCCTACCAATCAGACTACTCACATGTCCTTAACCTAATCTTGTCTGCTAACAATCTTCCCTCTTTAATTATCCCTCCTTCCTGCTTCTCTTCTAAGCCCCCTACAACCTCTACCTCCTCCCTCTCTCCCACCCTCCCACTTCCTACACCCACCAGCTCTCCTCCCCCCTACCCCTCTTCACTACTTCCACCCCTCCCACAAACACCCCTACTGCTGCTGCTACGACCACCCCTCCCCCGACCTCCTACCCACTTCCTCATCCCCAACCAAAGCTTCCGCTTCCTTACCCAGTACCATAGCTTCCACTTCCTCATCCCCTACCAAAGCTTCCACTTCCTCTGCATCTACCTTTGCCCACTCCTCCACCACAACCAAAACTTCATCCAGGTCCAACTCCACCTCCTCCAGACAAAATCCACTCAAACCCAAACCTGCCCCAACTTCTGACAGACATACAAAAGAACATAAAAACAGATCCATCTCTTCCTCCCCCTCCAGGAAACGGGTCCGTAACACCTACAAACTCGCATCCACTGATGGCACCACTATCACGGGTTTTAATCCAAACTCCTCCGACATTAACTTTGCTATGACGAAACCATTAAATCATGTTTAAAGTGATTCAGTTCAACGTACGTTCTTACTTTACAATTAGACACCTACTGGCCGAGCTCCTTGAAGCAGAGAGACCAGATATTGTTTTGCTAAACAGTACCTGCCTCAAAGCCCCTCAACGTATCCGCCATTATGGTTATACTGCACTACAGTCCCCCTATGATCCCCACGATGGGGTTGCCATCCTTGTCAAATCCAACATAAAACACGAATCTCTCCCAATCCCTTTTATTCACCAACACTGTCTTGCAGTCAGAATACACACCCACCTTGGCCCCTTTATCTTTTTCACCACCTATGCTCGCCCAAACACTATTCTCAACATACACGACCTTTCCTTAGTCTTCAACTACACCAACACACCAACATACCTACTAGCTGACATGAATGCCAAACACACCGCCTTTCATCACACCAGTAACAACCAACTTGGTCACCAATTACTCAACTTCACTAACCATAAACACCTAATTCATCTCGGCCCAGACTTCAATACCTTCTTCAATCACACGGGCCAAGGCAAACCAGACATCATTCTGGCAAACCGAGCCAGCTCTCTATTTCAACACTACATCTCACCTGGCCCTATTACAGGCTCTGATCACATCCCAGTCATCTTGCACATCTCCTCCAACCCTATCCTCATTCCAACCACACCTTCCTTCTCCTACAAGAACGCTGACTGGGATGCTTTCAAACAACACATAGACATTATTAACCTCACCTATGACGACAACAATAAACCTATCTCTGACATCGATACTCAACTTGATCTCATCCAGGACACCATTACACAAGCAGCCAACAACGCAATACCAAAGAAAACTCACACCACTCGTTATTCCTTCAAACCGTCACTCAGAACAAGAAGACTAATTATCTGCTACCACAACCGCTTCCTCTACAACACACACAGATTTAATCAAGTTCGATTAGATCTCACTTACCTTAGAAACAACATTTTACACAGTCTAGACCAAGACCACAACAATCACTGGTCACAACTCATACAACAAGCTGACAAACAGCGTATTAAAAACACTAAAGCCTTCTGGAACTTTATCAAAAAAATAAGAGGCACTACTCCCACCAACAAATTCAAACACATCACCCACAACAACACACACATCTCAGACCCGCAGGCTGCTACCAACATCTTCAAACACATCTGGGAGAACATCTTCCACCCTCACCGACCTCACCCTAACGTTATTCAACACATTCAGAACATAGAACATTGGAACACTGCACACACACAAGATACAACACCAGATAGCCACATTCATCTAGACTCTCTTACCTCCTCCCAAGAACTCGACACTCCTTTCACCAACACAGACATTAAAACTCTCCTCAGACACCTTCCTCCCAAGGCTCCTGGCGCCTCTGGCCTAAACCATATTATCCTAAAACACCTTCCTGACTCTATCATTACTGCCTACACAAACCTCCTCAATGCCTCCCTTGCCTCTGGATACTTCCCTTCCCTCTTCAAAGCTGCTACTGCTATCCTCCTTCCTAAACCCAAAAAAGACCACTCTGATCCTAGAAATTATCGCCCTATCAGCCTCCTCGAAACTTTAGGTAAACTCTTTGAAAAACTCATTATCCATCACCTTCGCAGATACCTGGAACACAACTCTCTACTTTCTGATGGCCAGTTTGGCTTCAGAACACACAGATCCACACAAGATGCCATTAACATCATTCTCAACTACATCCACATAAACACAGAACAAAGAAACAGGACAGCCCTGGTTGCAAAAGACGTTGAAAAAGCTTTTGACACTGTCTGGCACCAAGGGCTCAAGTACAAACTCTGCACTAACTTTAACCTGCCTCTCACTACTCGTAAACTCCTCTGCAACTTCCTAGACGGCCGTACCATGAGAATCAAATTCCAAGGCTGTTACTCTGACTACTTCACACTAAATGCTGGAGTACCCCAGGGATCTGTCCTCTCCCCTACCCTCTACATTTTATGCACTAACGACATTCCAACACCTGTATACCAAAACTCCATCACACTAGCCTATGCAGACGACATTACACAACTTATCACTCATGCCAATATAGATACACTCACACACAAAACACAAAATGAGGTCGACAGGATAGCCATCTGGGAACAAAAATGGAGGATCAAAACCAATGCAGCTAAATCTAGCATTACATATTTTAACTACAGAAAACGTGATCCTCCATTACCTGTCGAGCTCAGAACAGCTGACACCCGCACTTACATCCCCATCACACAATCTGTCACTGTCCTTGGCGTTAATCTTGACTACCTTCTACGCTTACACGGACACATTCACTCAAGGCATGCAACAGCTACTAAGGCCCTTGCGGGCCTCTACAAGCTGAAACAAGCCTCTCAATGCACCAAACTACACCTCTACAAATCCCTAATACATCCTCTGATAACTTACTCTCCTCTAGCCCTCTCTCTTGCAGCAAAAACAAACTTACTTAAACTGCAGCGTGTCCAGAACAAGGTGCTGTGCTGGGTGCTTGATGTCAGATGGGAGGACTTCGCCAAAAGCGAGTCTCTCCATGCCCAATTAGACATCCCTGTGCTGAATCTGTACTGGAAGACGCTCAGTGACAGACAGATAGACAAACTTGAGACACGACATGACTACTGGACCTCTCTCCTTGACGAAGACATTCGCAGACCCACAAACCAACACAACTTTTTCTACTCCTTGCATGATCCTGCTCCTAACCCTATTTACAAATAACCTTGGATTCTCCGAGAGGTACCTTCTCTGACAGATACCATTCTCTGACCCACATTTGCCTTAGCTTTTGGGTTAAGACATGGCTCAGTTCTACACTCCTCTCTAGCGCTAAACGCCGCATGTCCCTTCCTCCACGCTCACCCCACTGGAGTCCCAACAGAAGAGCCTGAATTTCTCTTCTCAATATCTGTCCCACGATCGCCTTCGCTGCTGGGTTAAGCCCTGGCTCTATTTCTACGACTAAGAACACTCCTCTCCAGCACTGTTCTTCGTCTGTCCTGTCTTCCCCGCTCATCCCATTTGGGATCTTACCTGAACTTTCGTTCGTTCGTTCGTTCGTACCTCTGTTAGTGTGACTTTGTCAATGGTCCAAGTCGGACCGAAACGTCGTCGTAAGCTTCTCTCTTTTATGTGCGGGTTATTTGTGCATCGACTAAATACTAGTTGTGAGTTTAGCAATGTGAATGCTTTTGTTTTGGCACTATACATAGTTTCAGTATTGGAGTATCACAGGCCAACTTTTGACTAGTTAAGATTCATTATTTTGAGATTGAGATTGATATTTCTGTTTATGGTCAAATGGGTGAGTGAGTGTAAGTGTGAACCACCAGGTGGTATTCGTATTATTAGTTGACTGGGTGTATCAGGGAGATAAGATGTTTTCTGATGGTAGTTTTGAAGGTGATGAATGTGTCTGCAGTTTTGGAATTTTCAGGTAGGGTGTTCCAGATTTTAGGGCCTTTGACATACATTGAATTTTTGTAAAGGTTTAGTTGGACACGGGGAATGTCATAGAGATGTTTGTGTCTGGTGTTGTGCCTGTGGGTTCTGTCACAACTATCAAGAAAGCGTTTTAGGTCAAGGTTAATATTGGAATTTAAGGTCCTGTAGATGTAGATTGCACAGTAGTAAGTGTGGATGTACTGAACAGGGAGTAAGTTTAGATCTATGAAGAGTGGGGGGGTGTGTTGCCAAGGATGGGATTTAGTGATTATTCTTACTGCGGCTTTTTGTTGGGTTATTATTGGCTTTAGGTGTGTTGCTGCAGTTGAACCCCAAGCACAGATAGCATAGGTGAGGTATGGATATATAAGTGAGTGGTATAGTGTGAGAAGGGCAGTTTGCGGCACGTAGTATCGTATCTTGGAGAGGATCCCAACCGTTTTGGATACTTTTTTGGTTATGTGTTGGATATGGGTGCTGAAGTTCAGGTTGTTGTCGAGGTTTCGTACCCAGGTTGTTGCTTGTACACGTCTTGCACACTACCCTCGGTCTCAAGTTTGTCAAGAGTTCTTGAAATGTTAGTCGTGTTGAAGGCTGAGTTGTAAGTTTCATCGTCGCCTCTCGAACAGCTGGTCTATGTCCACCCTATCAGTTCTTGAGAAATTTATGTCATTAGCACGTCTTCCCCGGTTTAGTTCCTTCAGTCAATCTTCATAGCTCATACAGCTTACCTATAGTGCTAGTCTCATTGAAAACTTCGCACTTTTTCAAAGTCTTGACCTGCTTTCTCAGGTGTGGCTTCGATATTGGTGCTGTATACTTTAAGATGAATTCAAATATGTCTCCATAGTGCCCTAAATGACTATTAATTTTTCTAAAAGTTAATCTTAGATTTTCCAATCATGTATATGCTGCAAGTTGTGCCAGGATCTGTTGTTTAAAGGAGCATCGTTGACTTTCTTCAGAAGGTCAGTGAATTTGCTAGCAGCTTGAGGGCGAGCTGCTTTGGGGATGTGTGTCAGAGTCCTGGTGGATGTTAATTTGATTGCAGATTTGAGGTCCTCTGTAGAGGTGAAGTCACGGTAGCTGTCAGCCATGTCTGCTGGGGGGGCTGGGCTGTTGGTTGTTCTCATTTGGAACTCTCCCGGAGCCTAGACATCCATTGTGTGCACGGATGTTGCCAGTTGAGGGATTGAGTGCACATTCCCTGTAGCACACCCGGCAGATGCCTCGTGAACGACAGCTTTGGCTCTGTCGTGAAGATTCCTGGGAACCCGCGACTACTTGTGACATTACTGATATCGTGGGGGTGGGAGGGCGCCAGCTGTGGGGTGACGGGTGAAGGACAGCATGGATGCATGGGGGATGAGGGTGGGGGAGTAGCGAGTGGCGGAACATGTAATTGATGGGACACTAAACGGCAACACCCTTGGTCAGGAAGTCAGTGGTCCTAAAAAAAACCATACCCCGGCCGGGATTGAACCCGCGGTCACAGAGTCTCAAAACTCCAGCCCGTCGCGTTAGCCACTAGACCAGCTAGCCACAATAAGATTCGTCCAACTAGGTATATTTCTACACCATAGGAAGGTTAGCACAGGCACCACTGTGACCACAAATGCAAGTTTTTACAGACGAATCTCCAGCTAGCGTGGCCGTGACGAACTCTAGCTCAAGTCCCTTCACTGCCGTTAACATGACTCACGAAATCGTAATGACACGATTGCAAACAAACCATACCCCGGCCGGGATTGAACCCGCGGTCACAGAGTCTCAAAACTCCAGCGACGGGCTGGAGTTTTGAGACTCTGTGACCGCGGGTTCAATCCCGGCCGGGGTATGATTTGTTTGCAATCGTGTCATTACGATTTCGTGAGTCAGTGGTCCTAGGCTGGGATGAGGGGAGGGGATCAGGGATAGGTGGGGAGTGGCCTAGTTACCTGGAGGTTATTCAGGGGATCAACGCCCCCGCGGCCGGGTCCATGACCAGGCCTCCCGGTGGATCAGGGCCTGATCAACTAGGCTGTTACTGCTGGCTGCACGCAGTCCAACGTACGAGCCACAGCCCGGCTGATCCGGCACTGACTTTAGGTATCTATCCAGTTCTCTCTTGAAGGCAGCCATGGGTTTATTGGTAATTCCCCTAATGCTTGATGGGAGACTGTTGAACAGTCTTGGGCCCCAGACACTTATGGTGTTTTCTCTTAATGTACCAATGGCGCCCCTACTTTTAATTGGGGGCATTTTGCATTGCCTGCCCAGTCTTTTACTTTCGTAGGGAGTGACTTCTGTGTGCAGATTTGGGACCATTCCTTCCAGGATTTTCCAAGTGTAGATTATGATATATCTCTCCCTCCTGCATTCCAACGAGTACAAGTCAAGTGCTTCCAAGCGTTCCCAGTAGTTAAGATGCTTGACAAAACTTATACGTGCAGTAAAGGATCTCTGTACACTCTCTAGATCTGCAATTTCACCTGCTTTGAATGGAGATGTTAATGTACAACAGTATTCCAGCCTAGAGAGAACGATTTGAAAAGGATCATCATTGGCTTGGCATCTCTCGTTTTGGACGTTCTCATTATCCATCCTATCATTTTCTTTGCACTTGTGATCGTGGCACTGTTGTGATCCTTGAAAGTGAGACCCTCAGACATTACTACTCCCAGGTCCCTTACATTATTTTTCCGAGTTTGTAGTATACTCTGTTCTAGTTATTATCTCCTCCAGTTTTCCATAACGGAGTAGTTGGAATTTGTTCTCATTGAACATCATATTGTTTACCGTTGCCCACTGGAAAACTTTGTTTATATCTTCTTGAAGGTTAACCGCGTCCTCAGCAGATGACAGCCTCATGCAGATCCTAGTATCATCCGCAAAGGATGATACGGTGTTGTGGTGTATATCTCTGTCTATGTCTGATATGAGGATGAGGAATAAGATGGGGGAAAATACTGTGCCTTGTGGAACAGAGCTCTTCACTATGGCAGCCTCCGATTTAACTCTGTTGACCACTACTCTTTGTGTTCGATTTGTTAGGAAGTTGAAGATCCATCATCCCACTTTCCCAGTTATTCCTTTAGCACGTATTTTGTGGGCTATTACGCCATGATCGCATTTGTCAAATGCTTTTGCAAAGTCTGTGTATATTACATCTGCATTCTGATTTTCTTCCAGTGCATCCAAGGCCATATCATAGTGATCCAGTAGTTGTGAGAGGCAGGAGCGACCTGCCCTGAACCCATGTTGCCCTGGATTGTGCAGATTTTGGGAATCCAGGTGATTTGCAATCCTGCTTCTTAGCACTCTTTCAAAGATTTTTATGATGTGGGACGTCAGAGCTATTGGTGTATAGTTCTTAGCTAATGCTTTGCTGCCATCTTTATGGAGTGGGGCTATATCCGTTAAGTGACTGTGGAATTTCACCCATGTCCAAGCTCCTCCTCCATAGTGTACTTAGGACACGCGAGAGGGGTTTCTTGCAGTTCTTAATGAATACAGAGTTTCATGATTCTGAGTCCGGGGCTGAGTGCATGGGCATGTTGTCAATGGCTTTTTCGAAGTCTATCGGAGTTAGGGTAATGTCGGAAATCTGGCATACATTTATGGAGTTTTGAGGCTCATTCATGAAGAAATCATTTGGGTCGTCGATCCTCAGACTGATTAGTGGTTCATTAAACACAGAGTCGTACTGGGATTTCAGTATTTCACTCATTTCCTTGTTGTGATCTGTGTAAGTACCATCTTGATGAAGCCACTGTGTGGCGAAACGTTTCCTGAATAAAGATTTCCATATGCTGCATAAGTGTCTCAATCTTCAACTTGTCGGTTTTTCAAACCATTCATCACAAGTACCATCCTGTCTGAGTAAGGGCCCGATACTAGATGTGGTATTTGCCTTGTTTTTGGCATATGAAAAGAAATATTTCGAATTTCTTTCAATTTCACTAATAGCTTTAAGCTCCTCCTGTCTCTCCTGGTTCCTGTAAGAGTCATTTAATGTAAGTTCGATAGTTTCCACTTCCCTGGTCAGCGCCTACTTTCGTGTATCAGATATTCTAGCACTCCTGAGGAGCTCAGTGACTCTTCATCGTCTTATGTAGAGGGAGCGTCTTTCTCTCTCCAGTTTACTCCTGCTCTTCTTCTTTCTTAGGGGAATATGCCTGAATAGGCCCTGTGTGTTCGCTCAAGATGCACATCACTGACTAGCTTTTGCTAATTGTTATACACTTATTGTTCCATTTAGAAAAAACCCTCGCCATTTGGCACATTAATCACCATGTTCACACTATTAACCGAGGTGTTCTTCTGTTCATCATCTAATGACCGTGTCGTGGGCGGCCACTTCCTCCCCCAACCCACGACCCCGGCCGGACACAGATGTAAACAAAAGCTCCTCCACACCTCCACTGGCAGGATCCCCTCACCACCACTACTCCCCAAATCCCAACATGCACACTGCACTTTTACTGATACAGAAGCAACGGTCTGATGCAGAGGATTGTCACAACTCTGTGATGTGTGTTTTGTTCCAGTCACTGTATTGTGTCTTTTTGTTCTTTAGTATTTTTTTTTTGTTCGTTATGGACAAATTGATTTTCGCAGTTGCAAAGAAGCAGTAAGAGCGTTTTCTGCCTAATAAGCAGTGAATTTTTTTCAATAGCTGCGAAAATCAATCTGTACATAATGAACAAAATATATATCACTGAGGAACAAAAAGGCACAGTTTCTGGTATATAAAACATCTGGTGGTTTATATACTAGAGATTTCATATGTGCATTTTGCAGCAGATGTTTGTATAAAATGCACTAAATTACGTTGTGTTGCACATGGAGAAAAATCTTGAACTGAGATTACTGCAACATAAATACAGCATCAAAACCGTGCTAGAGTATGATTCTGCTTATTCGTGTAATAAATTTTAATCACTATTTATTGGTTGAAACTGTGAAGGTTGTTACATGGCTGAACAAAATATAATTCACTCGAGTTTTATAAACAACAGTTGTGATTATCATTTTAATATAAATCACGATTGTATGTAGTGGCGTTGCTAGGGTTGGTGTCACCCGGGGCGGCATCTTTGGTGTCACCCGGTGTGGCATCTTTGGTGTCACCCGGGGTGGCATCTTTGGTGTCACCCGGTGTGGCATCTTTGGTGTCACCCGGGGTGGCATCTTTGGTGTCACCCGGTGTGGCATCTTTGGTGTCACCCGGGGCGGCATCTTTGGTGTCACCCGGTGTGGCATCTTTGGTGTCACCCGGTGTGGCATCTTTGGTGTCACCCGGGGTGGCATCTTTGGTGTCACCCGGTGTGGCATCTTTGGTGTCACCCGGGGTGGCATCTTTGGTGTCACCCGGTGTGGCATCTTTGGTGTCACCTGGGGCGGCATCTTTGGTGTCACCCGGTGTGGCATCTTTGGTGTCACCCGGGGTGGCATCTTTGGTGTCACCCGGTGTGGCATCTTTGGTGTCACCCGGGGTGGCATCTTTGGTGTCACCCGGTGTGGCATCTTTGGTGTCACCCGGGGCGGCATCTTTGGTGTCACCCGGTGTGGCATCTTTGGTGTCACCCGGGGTGGCATCTTTGGTGTCACCCGGGGCAGCATCTTTGGTGTCACCCGGGGTGGCATCTTTGGTGTCACCCGGGGTGGCATCTTTGGTGTCACCCGGGGCGGCATCTTTGGTGTCACCCGGGGTGGCATCTTTGGTGTCACCCGGGGTGGCATCTTTGGTGTCACCCGGGGTGGCATCTTTGGTGTCACCTGGGGTGGCATCTTTGGTGTCACCCGGGGTGGCATCTTTGGTGTCACCCGGGGTGGCATCTTTGGTGTCACCCGGGGTGGCATCTTTGGTGTCACCCGGGGTGGCATCTTTGGTGTCACCCGGGGTGGCATCTTTGGTGTCACCCGGGGTGGCATCTTTGGTGTCACCCGGGGTGGCATCTTTGGTGTCACCTGGGGTGGCATCTTTGGTGTCACCTGGGGCGGCATCTTTGGTGTCACCCGGGGTGGCATCTTTGGTGTCACCCGGGGTGGCATCTTTGGTGTCACCCGGGGTGGCATCTTTGGTGTCACCTGGGGCGGCATCTTTGGTGTCACCCGGGGTGGCATCTTTGGTGTCACCCGGGGTGGCATCTTTGGTGTCACCCGGGGTGGCATCTTTGGTGTCACCCGGGGTGGCATCTTTGGTGTCACCCAGGGTGGCATCTTTGGTGTCACCCGGGGTGGCATCTTTGGTGTCACCCGGGGTGGCATCTTTGGTGTCACCCGGGGTTTCATCTTTGGCGTCACCCGGGGTGGCATCTTTGGTGTCACCCGGGGCGGCATCTTTGGTGTCACCCGGGGCGGCATCTTTGGTGTCACCCGGGGCGGCATCTTTGGTGTCACCCGGGGTGGCATCTTTGGTGTCACCCGGGGTGGCATCTTTGGTGTCACCTGGGGCAGCATCTTTGGTGTCACCCGGTGTGGCATCTTTGGTGTCACCCGGTGTGGCATCTTTGGTGTCACCCGGGGTGGCATCTTTGGTGTCACCCGGTGTGGCATCTTTGGTGTCACCCGGGGTGGCATCTTTGGTGTCACCCGGTGTGGCATCTTTGGTGTCACCTGGGGCGGCATCTTTGGTGTCACCCGGTGTGGCATCTTTGGTGTCACCCGGGGTGGCATCTTTGGTGTCACCCGGTGTGGCATCTTTGGTGTCACCCGGGGTGGCATCTTTGGTGTCACCCGGTGTGGCATCTTTGGTGTCACCCGGGGCGGCATCTTTGGTGTCACCCGGTGTGGCATCTTTGGTGTCACCCGGGGTGGCATCTTTGGTGTCACCCGGGGCAGCATCTTTGGTGTCACCCGGGGTGGCATCTTTGGTGTCACCCGGGGTGGCATCTTTGGTGTCACCCGGGGCGGCATCTTTGGTGTCACCCGGGGTGGCATCTTTGGTGTCACCCGGGGTGGCATCTTTGGTGTCACCCGGGGTGGCATCTTTGGTGTCACCTGGGGTGGCATCTTTGGTGTCACCCGGGGTGGCATCTTTGGTGTCACCCGGGGTGGCATCTTTGGTGTCACCCGGGGTGGCATCTTTGGTGTCACCCGGGGTGGCATCTTTGGTGTCACCCGGGGTGGCATCTTTGGTGTCACCCGGGGTGGCATCTTTGGTGTCACCCGGGGTGGCATCTTTGGTGTCACCCGGGGTGGCATCTTTGGTGTCACCTGGGGTGGCATCTTTGGTGTCACCTGGGGCGGCATCTTTGGTGTCACCCGGGGTGGCATCTTTGGTGTCACCCGGGGTGGCATCTTTGGTGTCACCCGGGGTGGCATCTTTGGTGTCACCTGGGGCGGCATCTTTGGTGTCACCCGGGGTGGCATCTTTGGTGTCACCCGGGGTGGCATCTTTGGTGTCACCCGGGGTGGCATCTTTGGTGTCACCCGGGGTGGCATCTTTGGTGTCACCCAGGGTGGCATCTTTGGTGTCACCCGGGGTGGCATCTTTGGTGTCACCCGGGGTGGCATCTTTGGTGTCACCCGGGGTTTCATCTTTGGCGTCACCCGGGGTGGCATCTTTGGTGTCACCCGGGGCGGCATCTTTGGTGTCACCCGGGGCGGCATCTTTGGTGTCACCCGGGGCGGCATCTTTGGTGTCACCCGGGGTGGCATCTTTGGTGTCACCCGGGGTGGCATCTTTGGTGTCACCTGGGGCAGCATCTTTGGTGTCACCCGGGGCGGCATCTTTGGTGTCACCTGGGGTGGCATCTTTGGTGTCACCTGGGGCGGCATCTTTGGTGTCACCTGGGGTGGCATCTTTGGTGTCACCTGGGGCAGCATCTTTGGTGTCACCCGGGGCGGCGTCTTTGGTGTCACCTGGGGCGGCATCTTTGGTGTCACCTGGGGCGGCATCTTTTGTGTCACCTGGGGCGGCATCTTTGGTGTCACCTGGGGCGGCATCTTAGGTGTCACCTGGGGCAGCATCTTAGGTGTCACCTGGGGCGGCATCTAGGTGTCACCTGGGGCAGCATCTTAGGTGTCACCTGGGGCAGCATCTTAGGTGTCACCTGGGGCAGCATCTTAGGTGTCACCTGGGGCGGCATCTTTGGTGTCACCCGGGGCGGCATCTTTGGTGTCACCTGGGGCAGCATCTTTGGTGTCACCCGGGGCGGCATCTTTGGTGTCACCCGGGGCGGCATCTTTGGTGTCACATGGGGCGGCATCTTTGGTGTCACCTGGGGCAGCATCTTTGGTGTCACCCGGGGCGGCATCTTTGGTGTCACCCAGGGCGGCATCTTTGGTGTCACATGGGGCGGCATCTTTGGTGTCACCTGGGGCAGCATCTTTGGTGTCACCTGGGGCAGCATCTTTGGTGTCACACCCATGAAATCCAAGGGCGGGGGGATGGGGGAGTAAACTCCAGTTACGTCACTACTGCATGACCAGTTTACCTGGAGTTTACCTGGAGAGAGTTCCGGGGGTCAACGCCCCCGCGGCCCGGTCTGTGACCAGGCCTCCTGGTGGATCAGAGCCTGATCAACCAGGCTGTTGCTGCTGGCTGCACGCAAACCAACGTACGAGCCACAGCCCGGCTGATCAGGAACTGACTTTAGGTGCTTGTCCAGTGCCAGCTTGAAGACTGCCAGGGGTCTGTTGGTAATCCCCCTTATGTGTGCTGGGAGGCAGTTGAACAGTCTCGGGCCCCTGACACTTATTGTATGGTCTCTTAACGTGCTAGTGACACCCCTGCTTTTCATTGGGGGGATGGTGCATCGTCTGCCAAGTCTTTTGCTTTCGTAGTGAGTGATTTTCGTGTGCAAGTTCGGTACTAGTCCCTCTAGGATTTTCCAGGTGTATATAATCATGTATCTCTCCCTCCTGCGTTCCAGGGAATACAGGTTTAGGAACCTCAAGCGCTCCCAATAATTGAGGTGTTTTATCTCCGTTATGCGCGCCGTGAAAGTTCTCTGTACATTTTGTAGGTCGGCAATTTCACCTGCCTTGAAAGGTGCTGTTAGTGTGCAGCAATATTCCAGCCTAGATAGAACAAGTGACCTGAAGAGTGTCATCATGGGCTTGGCCTCCCTAGTTTTGAAGGTTCTCATTATCCATCCTGTCATTTTTCTAGCAGATGCGATTGATACAATGTTATGGTCCTTGAAGGTGAGATCCTCCGACATGATCACTCCCAGGTCTTTGACGTTGGTGTTTCGCTCTATTTTGTGGCCAGAATTTGTTTTGTACTCTGATGAAGATTTAATTTCCTCATGTTTACCATATCTGAGTAATTGAAATTTCTCATCGTTGAACTTCATATTGTTTTCTGCAGCCCACTGAAAGATTTGGTTGATGTCCGCCTGGAGCCTTGCAGTGTCTGCAATGGAAGACACTGTCATGCAGATTCGGGTGTCATCTGCAAAGGAAGACACGGTGCTGTGGCTGACATCCTTGTCTATGTCGGATATGAGGATGAGGAACAAGATGGGGGCGAGTACTGTGTCTTGTGGAACAGAGCTTTTCACCGTAGCTGCCTCGGACTTTACTCTGTTGACGACTACTCTCTGTGTTCTGTTAGTGAGGAAATTATAGATCCATCGACCGACTTTTCCTGTTATTCCTTTAGCACGCATTTTGTGCGCTATTACGCCATGGTCACACTTGTCGAAGGCTTTTGCAAAGTCTGTATATATTACATCTGCATTCTCTTTGTCTTCTAGTGCATTTAGGACCTTGTCGTAGTGACTAATGTTTAACACTGAGAACGTTTAAGGGCCATAAACCGAACAGGAGAATACTTCTCAACTTTATTAATGATAAAATAAATAATCTTAGTTATATTGAGGAAACATAAACTCAAGTACCACTTTGAGTACAGCCAACCGATCCTACATTTATTCATCAATAATGCAAAAACAAAACTTGCAATATCCGAGAAACACTAGTTCCAATTTGACCTTGACCTTGATCTGATCTTACATTTCCTTGCCTTCAATCCTGCAAAATCATCTATCACATCATCAAAATCAATAATTTTCCCTATGTAGACCTATTTGTACTCTGTAATCATATAAGAGGCTGTATAGAAACGAAGGATTCTTCTCTTATGTTAGTGCAGCACTGTTTTGTGTATTAGTGTTACCTTCTTTAGAGGCTCTGTGGTGTCACACGGAGCGGTCCGCCTCCCCCCCGCCTTACGACGCCACTGATTGTATGAAATTAATTCGTTCATG
Organism: Cherax quadricarinatus; assembly: GCF_038502225.1. NCBI lineage: Eukaryota > Metazoa > Arthropoda > Malacostraca > Decapoda > Parastacidae > Cherax > Cherax quadricarinatus. Next base: position 13,713,268 of record NC_091322.1, read on the forward strand.
GTATATAAAATCTGTGAGGATTTTACGCAGTGTTGACAAATTTCACTGTTTACTGTTAGTCATCTACTGGCCCATATGTGAGATAATCCACTGACTGTACATATAATTAGTTAGGTGCATCTTTGTTCTATGCTGTATTTATTTTTTTGTTAGTTTTATTATTCCTCAATAATGTGAGAGATAACGAAAGCCCCAGGGTGATGTATTTGGACAAGGAAGAGAATGTATGAAAGTATAATGGTACCAACACTTATATGGTGTGATTGCTGCAACAAGAAGACTGGAAACAGTGATGTTGTGTCTGAAAGCATTGTGTGATGTGAATATTATGTAGAGAATTCGTAGCTTGGAAATTAGAAGGTACATGACTACTAAAATTATTATCCGGAGGGCTGAGTAGGGCTTGTTGAGGTGGTTTGGACATTGAAAGGATGTAGCAAAGTAGGATAGCGTGTTTGGTAGGAGTGGAGGCAAATGGTTTTTGGGACTTGACGAGCTGTTGGAGTGTGAGCAAGGTAACATTTTGTAAAGGGTTTCAGGGAAATCGGTTAGCCGCACTTGAGTCCTGGAGGCGGGAAGTACAGTGCTTGTATTCTGAAGGAGAGGTGGGGGATATTTGCGGTTTGGAGGGGCATCTGAACTGTAGTATCACGCGCCTGTGGTAAGACGGTAATGGAATAAATAATGGTGAAAGTGTTTCTTTTTCTGGCCACCCAGCCTAGGTGGGAGGCAGTGTTTTATATATATATATATATATATATATATATATATATATATATATATATATATATATATATATATATATATATATATATATATATATATATATATATATATATATAATAAGTAAAACTTGCGATTTTGGCTTAAATAGCAACGCACTTCTTGCCAAATAGGGCAAGCGAAAAATTTGTGTATGCAATAATTTCGCAAAAATCATTCTGAACCTAACGAATATATTTGATTGTGTTTGTTTATTAATAAATTATTGTGAACTTATCTAAAATATATTTACATACTTGGATTAGGCTAAATTAAATTGTGCTTGTTATAATAAGGTTAGGTAAATTTTCTAAGCTTCTTTTGGTACAAAATTATTAATTTTTACACACACACACACACACACACACACACACACACACACACACACACACACACACACACACACACACACACACACATATATATATATATATATATATATATATATATATATATATATATATATATATATATATATATATATAAATCAAGTGTTTGTATGTATTTTAGTAAAGAACATATATGCCTAATATACTTTTTTTTCCAGTCGGCATAGCATGATTTTAAATGATTGTTGATATCATTAAAAGGCATTGTAATAAGAGCTATTACCATTGGTTACATTTTATGTTTTAATGAGAGTGTCTTACAGTGAACCGTTACCGCTACAAGTTGAAACCTCTGAGCTTGAGACTGAGGAGCTGTGAAGCCTACGACGCAGAGCAGCAGCTCAGGCAAGACTACATCAACGCGACCGTAGTTAATGTAAGTCCTACACTAATGTAACTACTACAGTAATTTAACTCTTGGGGGGAAAGGGGTCTCCGGGATGTTAAAGAGCTAAAGAACTGAAGCTTGCCTGTCCTTCCTAGGATCAAACTTGGCTTCCATTCCCCTGTTGTATTATGACCCTTAGAGAATTCTCACTTCTGATGAATTTAACACTACTGTGTTGTACACATTTGTCTTTGGAATGACTTATATAACAGTGAGCAGAGGGCAGCCGCACTTGCCAGTAGTGGCATGAACCTTGTCCTTGTTATACTACACCTATGTTGGAAATTTGAAGCCAGTCGAATATTCTCTCAATCTCGAGTTATACATGAAAGAAAAAATATAGCTGAAAATTATATTATAGGGCTTAGTAAATTCATGAAACTTCAGAAGGCCAGGTTATATTGGTACATGAAATACCTGCAGCTCTACTGCTAACTGTTGTTTACTATAAGCAACTTGTAAGAATGGTCCCGGTTCATGACTCACCACCACTACCTATGAAGGCTGAGGGACTGATCACAAAATTGCTTTTACGCATCTGTGGTATCCAGTGCTATATTAGCCTGTATTCGACTGATTAAGTTGGCCGTGCAGGCGATACGTTTTTACAATGAAGATACCTGAATGTGGCAGACGAGTCTCAGCAACTGGTAGGTGTTATATACCATTATTATGTGATCACCACCAGTGTAAACGCTGATCACTACCACTGTGTGCTAGCTCGAAGGAAAGTCAATTTTTATATGACTGATCGGGTAACACTAAACCCATAAGGGTAACAGCAGCATGAGGAATGGGAGGCAGTTAGGGATGATGAGAGAAAAGTAGAGAGAGGAGCTCCAATCCCTCAGATCAGGAGCCTTTTACCAGCATCAAGGCGCTTTCTTGTCATTTCCCTGTTGAAGTAACACACCCAGCCATGGTTATCTCCTGCGGTAATGCAGTCTTCCGTTATGAGTATTTTTCTTTCACGTGTACTGCAACACTGTGTTGCAGCTGCAGTTACAATTATTGTTATGAACGATGGAAAACACATTTCTGTATGAGCCTAATACGTGTAATTACGCACCATTTGTAATTAAGAAAATGGTCCTCTTATGTATTTTGATAGTTTTAGACATTTACCTTATATGTTTGGTATTTATTGTACCACAAACCACCACACTGCTCTTTGTGTGAATTTTCTGCCATTATATAATCTTTAAAAGTGAAAACAGGAAAAAACTGACCGCTTAGGTTTTTTCTTTCTATTTTCACTGTGGTATTTTTAGATGTTTGCAATCACGCGTTTTGTTGTGATTTCTTCCACACACACACACACACACACACACACACACACACACACACACACGTGTGTGATCTTTGTAGGATTGGGTGGTCCTGTGGTGTGGGTTAGAGCGTTGTGTGATTTTCGCTTACCATGAGGCGGGCCAAAACAACATGGGTTGGAGCCCTCGGCTAGTCGGAGTGTTCTTATTAATTAAATGCCACTAGTTTGTGGTTACAATACAATATATATATATATATATATATATATATATATATATATATAATATATATATATATATATATATATATATATATATATATATATATATTATTTTTTTTTTCAACAAGTCGGCCGTCTCCCACCGAGGCAGGGTGACCCAAAAAAGAAAGAAAATCCCCAAAAAGAAAATACTTTCATCATCATTCAACACTTTCACTACACACATTATCACTGTTTTTGCAGAGGTGCTCAGAATACAACAGTTTAGAAGCATATACGTATAAAGATACACAACATATCCCTCCAAACTGCCAATATATATATATATATATATATATATTTGTATCATCATTGTTGTGAATATTACATAACAATTAAAATATTAATATTTTCTTGCAGATCATTTATTTTTCCTTGATTTCCAAACACAAATACTAGTAGAAATATGTTGAAGGAACAAAGAAGCTTGAACAAAAAAAATTGCGGAAACTTTGACCATTCTCGTTGAGGAAAATATGAGAATGGTTGAGACTGAGAGTTGTCTGGTGGTTTCTACGACCACCTAAGTTTTGCGAGTTTATGAAACTCTGCTCTTACAGAGTTGATATAGGTGGCCCTGTCTGGCCCCGGGCCAACACCACGCTCGTGGCCATCCTCAACACCCTCAACAATGATGCTAAGGCTTTTGATTTAATAATTCAGTTATTTAGAAAACAGATTTGTGTTTGATGAATGTTTAAGTTATTGTGGTTCCACTATGTGCAAATGAACGTATCGACGCAGCTGCAAACGAAAAGGGGATTTAACTTTTTAACATGTTATGTCATAGTCAAAAGAGAAAATTTTTAGTCGTCGTTTGTATAGTGGACTTTTACAGTGTTTTCAGCTATGCCAGACACAGTATAAGATTACATGAGAATGAAGGGCATATATTACACTTTGTATCACACAATCTTACGACTGTATTATGATAACCAGTTCAGTACAGTCCTTAATCTTATGTCACAATTGTTCAGTCTTACGTGTATTAATGGTTGTACGAATTTGCTTCATGTTTCTTTTAACTTTTTATTTCAATTACTTCCCCATCTTTCTTCTCTCATTCTCGTCCTTCTTAATGTTAACCAACCTTCCATCTTCTTTTCCTTTCCCTTTTCTTCATCATTATCGTCCTCCTTTCTTTCCACAAGGTGAACGATTACCACACACACGTGCTTCTGTTAGTAGGCTCTACCGTTTATTACACACACCACACCCCTGACTGTTTCTTGCAACACTCTAGACTGCTTCTTGCCACACTCTAGACTGCTTCTTGCCACACTCTAGACTGCTTCTTGCCACACTCTAGACTGCTTCTTGCCACACTCTAGACTGCTTCTTGCCACACTCTAGACTGCTTCTTGCCGCACTCTAGACTGCTTCTTGCCACACTCTAGACTGCTTCTTGCCACACTCTAGACTGCTTCTTGCCACACTCTAGACTGCTTCTTGCCACACTCTAGACAGACTGCTTCTTGCCACACTCTAGACTGCTTCTTGCCACACTCTAGACTGCTTCTTGCCACACTCTAGACTGCTTCTTGCCACACTCTAGACTGCTTCTTGCCACACTCTAGACTGCTTCTTGCCACACTCTAGACTGCTTCTTGCCACTCTCTCGAACTCCGACACAGGACCAACGACACCACAGAAGGAATCATATTGCCATGATCCATGTCAGCTGATTTTTTTACGAGGGTAGCAATAACGTGGTGATGTGTGCTTCCAGAACGGGTACCAGGAGATGCTGGTGACCCCTCACCCTCTCTCACACACCATCGGTGACTTCTGGAGGATGGTGAAGGACTCTGGTGCCTCCATCATCATCATGCTGATACACAATGACGCTAATTTGGTGAGTGTGTGGTATTACCTGTTTCTAGTTATAGCTGTATTCCACCTTTTCTCACTTCAGCTGTTTTTTGCGGAAGATGTTTAGTTTTTAGAGGTTGATAGTAAAGGAATGAGTGACGGTTAAAGTGTTTCTTGTGTGTTCATTTTGTGTATTTCTTCTATTTCTAATGTGTTTCTTCTTTGTGTCCCCTTGTTCCCTTGTGTTTCCCCTGTGTGTTTCTTATGTGTGTGTTCCTTTTGTGTATATCTAATGTGTTTCAATGTGTTTGTGTGTTTCTTTTGTGTATTTCTAATGTGTTTCTTGTGTGTGTTCTTTCAGTGTGTTCCTTCAATGTTTTCCTTCTATGTTCCTTCATTGTGTTCCTTTAGTGTGTTCCTTTGGTGTGTTCCTTTAGTATGTTCCTTCATTGTGTTCCTTTAGTATGTTCCTTTGGTGTGTTCCTTTAGTATGTTCCTTCAGTGTGTTCCTTCAGTGTGTCCCTTCAGTGTGTTCCTTCGGAGTGTTTCCCCTGTTCCTTGTCTTGAGTAACACTTAATTGGTGGGAAACATTAGATATATTAACTTAGATAAAAGTTTTTAATACGTACAGTACTTCCCACCAACTCTTGGAACCTCATCTAACACTACACACACTGTCATGGAAGCCATATTTGCACTCTTTTCGCATAATGTTTTTTCGAAGTTGATAAGGCATCTTATTCTGTAATTATGATATCTCTTTTCCTCTTGTTTAAAAACAAGATAATTTTTTAGTGTTTTTTCATTTTCTTCGTAATTATTTTTTCCATATATAATGTTATTCTGACCTCTCAGCCAGTCAGACTGTTTGTCCTAGATGCTCTAATCCATCCTGTTGACAGGAAATTTATTTTTTCAGTGTACAGAAACTCAGTTAATGTATAGTCATACAAACACTGTTATTCCAGTGATGAGTCTAGGGTTAAAGGGAGTGTTTTCCCTTAAAATGTTCCGTAGAGCTTCGCGTATTTGTAACCCGGGGTATTTTGATAATGAAATTAATAAGATATTTAACATAGCCACAAAACTGAGATATTCTAGGGACTTTGTTGAGAAGGCGTTATTGGCTGCCAAGAAAACTTGTTATAGGACGTGCCTTCCAGGAAAACTAAATTAGTTTTGCCTTACATTGAAAATCTGGCTATTCTGTGTGGTGCTTCGAGGCATTTGTGGAGATAAAGAACGTTATCCATGAAGTCAAAAAGGGGAATGTATGAGAGTATTGTGGCACCAATACTTTTATATGGGTGTGAAACATGGGTTGTGAATGTTACAGCGAGGAGGAAGCTGGAGGCAAAATTTATGTCGCGTTTGACGGCAAAGTATGAGTTGAATATTACACAGAGAATTCGGAGCATGGAGATTAGGAAATGTGGAGTTACTAAGGGCTGAGGAGAGGTCGTTGAGTTCGTTTGAACATTTAGAGAGGATTGAGCAAAATAGGATGACTTGGAGGGTGCATAAATATGTAGTGGAGGGCAGGAGGGGTAGGGGGAGGCTTAAGAATGGTTGAAGGGATGGGGTAAAGAAGGTTTTGTGTGCAAGGGATTGGATATACAGTATGCATATGTGAGGCAAATGGTTTTTGAGAGTTAACGTGCTGTTGGAGTGAAAGCAAAACAACATTTATGAAAGGATTCAGGGAGATCTTTTCCCAGTAAAAACAGTAAAATGTATGAGAGTATAGTTATACCAACGATCTTATATGGGTGTGAAACAAAGGCGGTGAATGTTGCAACAAGGAGAAGGCTGGAGGCAGTGGAGATGTCGTGTCTGAGGGCAATGTGTGGTGTGAATATAATGCAGAAAATTCGTAGTTTGTAAATTAGGAGGAGGTTTGGGATTACCAAAATTATTATCCAGAGAGCTGAGGAGGGGTTGTTGAGATGGTTCGGACATGTAGAGAGAGTGGAACAAAATAGAATGATTTCGAGAATGTATAAATCTGTAGTGGAGGGAAGGCAGGGTAGAGGTCGGCCTAGGAAAGGTTGGATGGAGGAGGCAAATGAGGTTTTGTGTCCGAGGGGCTTGGACTTCTAGCAAGCATGTGTGAGCGTGTTAGATAGGAGCGAATGGAGACAAATGGTTTTCAGGACTTGACGTGCTGTTGGAGTGTAAGTACGGTAATATTTATGAAGGGATTCAGGGAGACCGGCAGGCGGGACTTGAGTCCTGGAGATGGGAAGTACATGTACAGTGCCAACACTCTGAAGGAGGGATGTTAATGTTGCGATTTTATAACTGTAGTGTAAGCACGCCTCTGGCAACACAGTGATGGAGTGAATGGTGGTGGGGGTTTGTCTTTTTTGGACTACCTTACCTTGGCGGGAAACGGCCAATGTTTTCAATATATAAAATAAAATATATGTTGTACGCAATAAGCCAAACTTGCCAAAGAGGCTGAACTCCCTAAAAATTTAAACTTTTTCAAAAAATTCTCTTGCAGAATGATAGCTATTTTTTTTTTCATTGACAGTGATATAAAGACTTATTTTTCTACCAAAACTTAGAAAACCCCTCCTAACCTCCCATAAACTAACCCAATTTTTTTTTTACCTAAATTTTGATATATATATATATATATATATATATATATATATATATATATATATATATATATATATATATATATATATATATATATATATATATATATATATATATATATATATATATATATAATACGTCAATGTAAATTTATTTAATATTCCTTGAAATCTATGATATTTTTTTTTCGTTATGCTCGGATTTGCTACCGCTGATTTATGGCAAAAAGAAATTTTCATTCTGCTTATTCGGTATGGGATACCCTGCTAAATAGGCCAAACACGCCAGTTCATCTTAATCGGCATGACATATATGGATAAACAGAAGGGTGGACGGGGGGAAAGAGACGCTAATAGCGGTCCGTAAATTGACAGCCCGACTCTCTACCGTCTCGTTTATCCATTGAATGTATGTATGTTACTGTATCTGTCAACCCAAGAAATTTTTCAGTATGCTCAAACTCCATGTATGTATGTACTTATATACAGTACTTTGGTTATTGTTGCATGTTGTTTGTTCAGGAACAGTTTCCCCGGTATTGGCCGCTTCCTGGGGAGGTCCTCTATCACTTTGTCAATACCAAGACCTGCATCTGTTTGAAGAATAGGAGCTCTCACACCTACCAAGACTACCTCTCAGAGCAGAAAGCTATGGAGGAAGTGGAGAATAGGAAGCTAGATAAAAGGCATCTGCAGAGAGAGCTGGAAATGGAGAGGAAGATTCAGCAAGCTTCGCAGATCCTACTTCACACGTCGCCGCCGCCGCAGCAGCAGCAGCAGCAGCAGGATCAGGAGGAGGAGGACGATGACGACAACGATGACGACCAGGAAGTGCAGCCTTGGCGCCGGTTATATGATGAGAAACAGCAACTCAATCATTCCCTAGAAAGGGATGGTCACCGGTGCCAGGCACTGAAACAGAAGTGGCATCATCGAAAGAAGAATATTGATTGGCACCTGAAATTGAACTCACTGCATTTGGACTGTCACAAAGATGATCAGCTGTCCCAGTCTTCTGATATTAGCAAGGAAGATTATTTCTCACAGTATTCCCTACAGCAGGAAAAGCAAAAGCATCATGATGATGATTACCAAAGTCATCACCAACAATACGCTCAACACCACAACATGAATGAGTTGCTGCTACACCACCAGAAGCTGCTAGGGCAGGGCAAGACCTATCAGTGGGAGAACAGTTATCAGCGGCAGTTTGCACAGCAACGCCAGAAGAACCCGTACTTCTACGTCAGTGACATCGTCATGCAAGTGGTAAGACCACTGCTGGTTAACCTTTGCTAAGTAGCTTAGTTGTAGTAGTAGAAATAACAGCATTTATAGTGGCACAGTTACGGTAAGTTGTAGTGCTTTGTTGTGAGTAAGATGACGCTACTGCTGCTAGTACTACTACTGTTATTACTACTACTCTTACTACTACTACTACTACTACTAATATTTCAGTAGATGCTGCTTGTTTAGTTACATTGTTAATAAAGAAGTAACAGCAGCACTAGTATTTGGTGAAGCAAGCAGTAACACCCCCAGTAGTGACTACAGTATTTGTAACCGTGTTGAAGCTGCAATGCCTGTATATTTTTACTTCATGTGCATCATGAACATGTTAAGATACAATGACCGTAGCAACATATGTATCGTTAGCGACAATGTTTATAGAGCGTATTGCTGCCACATTCTGATAAAGGTGTAGTAGTGGCAACCACGTTAGCAGTAGCATGACCGTTATGCTAGAACACTTCCTCACTAATGCCAGGAGACCCTCACACTAGTTTTAGGATGGCCATGCTAGTTCTAGCATGGCCATACTAGTTCTAGCATGGCCACACTACTTCTAGCATGGCCACACTAGTTATAGGATGGTCACACTAGTTTCAGAATGGCCACACTAGTTATAGGATAGTCACACTAGTTACAGGACGGTCATACTAGTTATAGGATGGTCACACTAGTCGTAAGGTGGCCACACTAGTTCTAGGATGGCCACAATAGGCTTCACAACACAGTATTGCCGCTAGTAACATTAATAACTCCACAGCAGTCAGTAACGGCAGGGGCAGCTTCACCTGTGTTCTAGGTAGCATATGTGCCTTCTAGTATATCCTGTTCTAGGTTGTGCTCACCTAGTTATGGTTGCAGGGATCGAGTCACAGCTCCTGGCCCCATGTGGGTGTACTGGATCCTGTTCTAGGTAGTATGTGTGCTGTATCCTGTTCTAGGTACTGTATCTTCTGCTGTATCCTGTTCTAGGTAGTGCGCGCGCTGTATCCTGTTCAAGGTACTGTATCTTCTGTATCTTGTTCGAAGTAGTGTGTCCTCTGCTGTATTTTGTTCTAGGTTGTGTGTGTCTGCTGTATTCTGTTCTAGGTTGTGTCTGCTTTATTCTGCTCTAGTGTGTGTCTGCGGTATACTGTTCTAGGTTGTGTGTGTGGTGTATTCTGTTCTAGGTAGTGTATGTATTATTTTATAGGTTGTGCCAGTATCTTCCGTTTAGTGGACGGAGGATCGAGCCTTCATTATTTCAGTAACCCACTCAGGTTTAACTTCACATAATAATTTTCGTGATAACTCAAGTATACTTTGTGATTTAATTTTCCACTTTGTAGAGAAAAGTGCTGCATCACTTTTGTTTGTGTTGCAGGGAGGTAGAGGTGGCGGTGTGGTGCGTCACTACCACTACCAGTGGGACCAGGTGGCAGGGATGCACCACATGGGAATGATTGAGCTGGTGCACGCCGTCATGCATCGTCACCACACCGTCGGGGGACCCATCATCATACACTGCCAGTAAGTCTCAACTCATCTCCCTTAGTTGTAAAGTGTAACCTCTGGGGCGTGTGGTGAGTCGTCGTCTCTATTGTGGTGAGTCCCACTGGCCTGTGGCAAGTGTTTTGGGTCTGGGTAAGCCTTTTTTTTTTTTTTTACTGGTTCCCAACTTTCCCGTGAACATTGCTGCCAAATGGTGTTTTTTCAAGAGCTGTATGTTATTAAAATTACCCAAGCAACACTTATAGTTGATGCATCTTAAGAAACCCTCGCATATTTCTAAAAAAATATGTTAAACTCTGTAATTCACAAAACTAAAATTTACTTCCCAGAATACTGAATTTTTTTATCTTAAGGTTGGGTCGTATTCTGACATAGGTTAATGCTGGCTTTCCTTCATTTTCGTATATGAGTACAGTGGTAATAATGCCAGCAGTAGCAGTTGTTGTGGTAGTAAAAGCAGAAGTAGCAATAACAGCAGCAGTAGTGGTAATAGTAGTAGGACATAATGAAGCTCACAACAACTGAAATTGGTCCTGCAAATTCATGCCTTGCGAAATGCCTTGTTGTACCTTAGTGTCGTAATGGGTACCTTAGCAGTAGTGTCGTAATAGGTACCTTAGTAGTAATATTGTAATGGGTACCTTGGTACCTATGCAGTCTTCATTAGGACTTACACCGAACACCTTTCAAGACTGACGGACTGATCACCTTAAACTTCTTTTGTCTTTCACCGTCTGCTTTATTATTCTCGCCATCGGACTGATGATGCTTTTACTGGCTGGCCAGATGTCTCCTCAGTAAAGCTACCCAAGTGTTGCACATGTGTCTTATTGATTTACGTCTCTGGTTCAGAAACCATTAGTGTATGATAACCGTTGTTTTTCTGGCAATTATCTGATAGCAGCTCACGAGCAGAGTTATGGTCGCCCTGCCCCGTCTTCAGTAATTTTTTCATCATGTATTTTTTTTTGTAAAAATTCTGATGGTTGCAGTATTTACTACATCGTATTTTAAGTCTTTCCTTTGGTCAACAACTCTGGGAAAAAAGATTTTCTATAATTCTTCGTCTTGTAACATCTTCCAACCAAGACATTTTTCCCTACTTACAACTCTTCGCATTTTTCTCCCAAACAAGTCTCTTTACCTATACCTGGAGTCTACCTGAGGGGTGTTCCTGGGGGGTCAACGCCCCCGCGGCCCAGTCCTTAACCAGGCCTCTCGGTGGATCAGGACTTGATCAATCAAGCTCTTACTGCTGTCCGCACGTAGTCCAACGTACGAACCACAGCCCGGCTGATCGAATACTGACTCGAGGTATCTGTCCAGCTTTCTCTTGAAGGCAGCCAGGGGTATATTGGTAATTCCCTTTGTTGTGCCTGGTGGGAGACTGTTCAACAGTCTTGGACCCCCGGATACTTAATGTTTTTTCTCCTAGTGTACTCATGGCGCCCCTGCTTTTCACTGGTTGTATGTTGTACCGTCTTTTTGCTTTCGTAGGGAGTGATAGTTTGTTTTCCAACTCTCCTGTATCTCACAATATTTTTGAATGCTCATCTCTAATATGCTTCTTCTCATCTCATATATGTGTTGCTGTTTCATCCTTGATTCTTTCTCTCCTTGATTTTACTTTTTTTTTCCAGCACAGCCAGAAGCAGTAACTGTTTTATCTCTGTCTCTTAACAACTTGGAATTATTTGTTATTTCATTTTTAATTTTTGTACTAATAGTAAATTCTTAGGTATTGGTGTCCCTGCTCTTCATGCCCCTTCTGGTCTTTAGCTCTGTATACTGCTTCAGCATTCTCAGTTCATCTTCTAGGCTGCGTGTGCGTGTGTGTGTGTGTGTGTGTGTGTGTGTGTGTGTGTGTGTGTGTGTGTGTGTGTGTGTGTGTGTGTGTGTGTGTGTGTGTGTGTGTGTGTGTGTGTGTGTGTGTGTGTGTGTGTGTGTGTGTGTGTGTGTGTGAAAGAGAGAGACCTAATTAATATCTGCAAAAATAAATTATTTCGATTGTGACTAGATATAAACGTGTAAATAGTTCAATACCACTGTAGCTTGTTCGGCTCTCACACCTTCGCGGTCCAGTCCCTGAACCCATTATGTATCTCTGAAATCTTTTGACTACCGCCCACAGGATGGATATGGGGTGCATAATAAAAATGTTACACTAACTGTTGTCAGTATTACATGAGAAGTCTCGTTCCGTGTTGTTTATGAAGTAACCATTGAGTTAACGTAATAATGATAAGTTGTGTTGTGGTGACCTTTAAATACCACTGAGACACCATATACACTGTCAAGAAGGCTGTTCAGAATGTCAACAAATGTACGCCTGAGAAACTGCCAGAGCCTGTCAACGTGCAGCAACGAACGCAGATACGCAGAGATATAAAATGCTGAAGGAAGGGGACAGGGTGTGAAGTACTTGTTTCCACTGCGTGTATTAATTTATCATTTTTCAATTTTCTGATATATATACTATGTCGTGCCGTTTAAGCTGAATCGCAGAGTTTGATCTATTTGGCAAGAGTTCACTCTAACGAATTAGCAAAACGAAAATTTGTTTTTGCAGTAAATCAGCGGAAATCGATCTGAGAGCAACGAGAAAATATGTACCATAGATTTAATGCATTATTAAATATATTTAAATTGACGAACGATATATATATATATATATATATATATATATATATATATATATATATATATATATATATATATATATATATATATATATATATATATATGTACATATGCAAAACAACCACTCTGAAAGAATAGAGAAATTCCAAGCGCTTTCGTGACTACTCACATTATCAAGGAACTATGAAAGTAAAACATCCAAGGAAGCTATATAAAGGGTCCGGCCAGCACCTCACTATCAGATCCCACAACGGTTAAACACGTGACACGCGGCGAGCCAACTTGGATAGGTCCCTTGCACAACTCACCCCCAAGCTATTCTACCCAAGAAAATTTAAAAATTATTTGTCCAGTGTATTATTAAATTCTTCCCAAATTCTATTAATTATAAATGGATCTAATTTATATAAACCAAAGGAAATATTCATATTATTGTCAAAACTGCTTTTTATGAAACAAGATTCAATTATATTCCTGTCGACCATGGACTTGCTTGATACTACTTTCTCAACTTTTTGAAAATCAATTGGGTGGTTAAAATCTCTTACATGAATAAATAGAGCATTGGAATCTTGTCCAGTTCTAATGCTATATTTATGTTGTTTTAATCTTAGTTCGAGATTTTTACCAGTTTGACCGTAATAAACTTTATCGCAAATGTTACAAGGAATCTTATAGACACATCCATCAGCATTTTGGGGGGAATTCTTTATCAAAAGTTTTTTTACTGTATCAAGATTTTTGAATACAACTTTAATATTAAAAGTCTTAAGAAGAGAAGGCATATCAACCAAGTTTTCATGGTAAGGGAGAACCAACATATTTTTAGTTGAATAAGGCTGGTTGCCCCTTTTTGGATTATAAAAAGTGTTTCTAGCAACTTTAAAAGATTTATCAATTACATTTCTTGGGTATTTTAAATCATTACCTATTTCATAAATTTTGGATATTTCCTCATCTATGAACTCAGGACTACAAATTCGTAAAGCTCTCAAAAACATTGATGAGAAAACAGACAGTTTGACTCTATCTTGATGCGAGGAATAATAGTGGACATAGGAACAGTTATTTGTAGGTTTTCTGTAAATTTTAAATTTGAATTTATTATTACCCTTAATAATTAAAACATCTAGAAAAGGCAATGAGTTATTTTCCTCAAACTCAACAGTAAAGTTTATAGAAAGGGCTAAGCTATTTAATTTTCCAAGAAAATGGTGTATATCTACATTTTTGGGCATAAGACACAAAATATCATCAACATATCTGAACCATTTAGCTCTATTAGGGAGGATTGTGTTAAGCAACCTTGTTTCAAAAAATTCCATGTATAGGTTACTAAGAACAGGTGAAAGAGGATTTCCCATTGCCATACCAAACTTCTGAGTGTAAAACTTATCATTAAATACAAATTTTGCATCAACAATGCAAAGTTTAATAAGTTTAATGATAGTAGGAACTGGCAATGGTAAATCATAGTTAACATTCCCAATTGCCCTCAAAGATTCTTTAAGTCTTATGATACACTTAATAACAATAAAAATTTGCGCCTTACTAAAGCAGACAAAATAAATGCAATAGTAATTATGAAAGAAAATGATTACCAAGAAAAAATGAATAATCTCTTAGATGATACTGAAACCTATTCTAAACTTAGGAAAAATCCCCTAGAAACCGTTAACAGCAATTTCAATAAAACAATAAAACTTCTACTGAAAGGCAAAGATGAATTAGTCAAACAATTTACTTCCACTAATCCATCTTTACCTTACATGTATGGACTAATAAAAACACACAAACCAGGGAATCCAGTCAGACCAATTATTAGCTCCATAGGATCAGTTTCATATAAATTATCCAAATGGCTTGTTGATATTTTGAGCCCTATTGTTGGCAAAATTTCTAACTTTAATGTTAAAAACAACATAGACTTGGTTGATAAATTAAGCTCCTTGACTGACTTAAATGATTTTAACATGGTTAGTTTTGATGTTACTTCCTTGTTTACGAAAGTTCCTGTTGATGATTTATTAAGTTTCTTATCTGAAGAACTCGTTAACTATGATTTACCATTGCCAGTTCCTACTATCATTAAACTTATTAAACTTTGCATTGTTGATGCAAAATTTGTATTTAATGATAAGTTTTACACTCAGAAGTTTGGTATGGCAATGGGAAATCCTCTTTCACCTGTTCTTAGTAACCTATACATGGAATTTTTTGAAACAAGGTTGTTTAACACAATCCTCCCTAATAGAGCTAAATGGTTCAGATATGTTGATGATATTTTGTGTCTTATGCCCAAAAATGTAGATATACACCATTTTCTTGGAAAATTAAATAGCTTAGCCCATTCTATAAACTTTACTGTTGAGTTTGAAGAAAATAACTCATTGCCTTTTCTAGATGTTTTAATTATTAAGGGTAATAATGAATTCAAATTTAAAATTTACAGAAAACCTACAAATAACTGTTCCTATGTCCACTATTATTCCTCGCATCAAGATAGAGTCAAACTGTCTGTTTTCTCATCAATGTTTTTGAGAGCTTTACGAATTTGTAGTCCTGAGTTCATAGATGAGGAAATATCCAAAATTTATGAAATAGGTAATGATTTAAAATACCCAAGAAATGTAATTGATAAATCTTTTAAAGTTGCTAGAAACACTTTTTATAATCCAAAAAGGGGCAACCAGCCTTATTCAACTAAAAATATGTTGGTTCTCCCTTACCATGAAAACTTGGTTGATATGCCTTCTCTTCTTAAGACTTTTAATATTAAAGTTGTATTCAAAAATCATGATACAGTAAAAAAAACTTTTGATAAAGAATTCCCCCCAAAATGCTGATGGATGTGTCTATAAGATTCCTTGTAACATTTGCGATAAAGTTTATTACGGTCAAACTGGTAAAAATCTCGAACTAAGATTAAAACAACATAAATATAGCATTAGAACTGGACAAGATTCCAATGCTCTATTTATTCATGTAAGAGATTTTAACCACCCAATTGATTTTCAAAAAGTTGAGAAAGTAGTATCAAGCAAGTCCATGGTCGACAGGAATATAATTGAATCTTGTTTCATAAAAAGCAGTTTTGACAATAATATGAATATTTCCTTTGGTTTATATAAATTAGATCCATTTATAATTAATAGAATTTGGGAAGAATTTAATAATACACTGGACAAATAATTTTTAAATTTTCTTGGGTAGAATAGCTTGGGGGTGAGTTGTGCAAGGGACCTATCCAAGTTGGCTCGCCGCGTGTCACGTGTTTAACCGTTGTGGGATCTGATAGTGAGGTGCCGGCCAGACCCCTTATATAGCTTCCTTGGATGCTTCACTTTCATAGTTCCTTGATAATGTGAGTAGTCACGAAAGCGCTTGGAATTTCTCTATTCTTTCAGAGTGGTTGTTTTGCATATTTTGAAATCACCTGTTTACTGTGATCTTATTGCATATATATATATATATATATATATATATATATATATATATATATATATATATATATATATATATATATATATATATATATATATATATATATATATATATATATATATATATATATATATATATATATATATCTATATATATAACAGAATTTAACTAAAAAAAATTTGTTAGTTTAAGGGATGTTAGGTGAGTATTTTGTCCAAAAATAAAAATCTTTGTATAATTAGCAATGAAAAAAATTATCTATCATTATGTATACGAAAATTTTGGAAAATTTGAGTGTTTGAGTTCTTCTTATTTGGTAAGTTGGGTTTACTAGGCACGAGACACACACACACACACACACACACACACACACACACACACACACACACACACACACACACACACACACACACACACACACACACACACACACACACACACACAATAGACTCCGAAGTGTCGCTGTTTGCAGACGATGTGAAGCTGATGAGAAGAAT
The DNA here is from genome assembly GCF_038502225.1 of Cherax quadricarinatus. Taxonomy (NCBI): domain Eukaryota; kingdom Metazoa; phylum Arthropoda; class Malacostraca; order Decapoda; family Parastacidae; genus Cherax; species Cherax quadricarinatus. The sequence goes on from NC_091322.1 coordinate 13,730,116, forward strand.
TCAGTCTGACGGGGACCACGCAGAACTACAAAAGGATCTAGAGAGGCTGTAGGCTTGGTCCAGGAACTGGCTCCTGGAGTTCAACCCCACCCCAATTAAAATAAGTCACTCTGTGTGACTTTTTTGGGTTATCCTTGGTTCTATACACATATGCTGCTATGTATGATAATTCTATGTAATTGTATTTGTGTATACCTGAAAAAACTTGCTTACTTACTTACTTACCAAGTGCAAAGTCGTGAAGGTTGGGGAAGGGCAAAGAAGACCGCAGACGGAGTACAGTCTAGGGGGCCAGAGACTACAAACCTCACTCAAGGAAAACGACCTTGGGGTGAGTATAACACCAGGCACATCTCCTGAGGCGCACATCAACCAAATAACTGCTGCAGCATACGGGCGCCTAGCAAACCTCAGAACAGCATTCCGACATCTTAATAAGGAATCGTTCAGGACCCTGTACACCGTGTACGTTAGGCCCATATTGGAATATGCGGCACCAGTTAGGAACCCACACCTATCCAAGCACGTAAGGAAACTAGAGAATGTGCAAAGGTTTGCAACTAGACTGGTCTCGGAGCTAAGGGGTATATCCTACGAGATGTTAAGAGAAGTCGACCTGACGACACTGGAGGACAGGAGAGATGGGGGAGATATGATAACGACATACAAAATACTGAGAGGAATCGACAAGGTGAACAGAGACAGGATGTTCCAGAGATGGGGCGCAGCAACAAGAGGTCACAGTTGGAAGTTGAAGACTTAGATGAATCACCGGGATGTTAGGAAGCATTTCTTTAGTCACAGAGTTGTCGGGAAGTGGAATAATCTGGGAAGTGATGTAGTGGAGGCAGGATCCATACATAGCTTTAAGAAGAGATATGATAAAGCTAATGGAGAGGGAAGAGTGACCTAGTAGCGGCAAGCGAAGAGACGGGGCCAGGAGCTGTGAATCGACACGTGCAACCACAACTAGGTGAGTACACAGACATATACACACACATATATATGGGCTGGGCTGAATTGGAGGATAGCAGTCTTCCCAGGCAAGTGGTCATCTCAAGAACACTGCTACTTCCTGCCCACCTCTCCCGCCTCGTTTATTCTTATTGTTGTCTTCCCTCATACATCTGTACACATCCGACACGTTGGAGAATATTTATTACAACACACACACACACACACACACACACACACACACACACACACACACACGCACACACACACACACACACAGCCTAGAAAATGACGTAGTGAAGGCAGGAACCATACACAGTTTTAAGACGAGGTTTGATAAAGCTCATGGAGCGGGGAGAGAGAGGGCCCAGTAGCAACCGGTGAAGAGGCGGGGCCAGGAGCTAAGACTCGACCCCTGCAACCACAAATAGGTGAGTACAAATAGGTGAGTACACACACACACACACACCCACACACACACTCACACACACACACACACACACACACACACACACACACACACACACACACACACACACACACACACACACACACACAAACACACACGTGAACGACATAACGGAAGGGATAGACTCAGAAGTGTCCTTGTTTGCAGACGATGTGAAGTTAATGAGAAGAATCGAATCGGACGAGGATCAGGCAGGACTACAAAGAGATCTGGACAGGCTACAAGCCTGGTCCAGCAACTGGCTCCTTGAATTTAACCCTGCCAAATGCAAAGTCATGAAGATTGGGGAAGGGCAAAGAAGACCGCAGACACAATATAGTTTAGATGGCCAAAGACTGCAAACCTCACTCAAGGAAAAAGATCTGGGGGTGAGTATAACACCGAGCATATCTCCTGAGGCGCACATCAATCAGATAACTGCTGCAGCATACGGGCGCCTGGCAAACCTACGGATAGCGTTCCGATACCTCAGTAAGGATTCGTTTAAGACTCTGTACACCATCTACGTCAGGCCCATACTGGAGTATGCAGCACCAGTTTGGAATCCACACCTAGTCAAGCACGTCAAGAAATTAGAGAAAGTGCAAAGGTTTGCAACAAGACTAGTCCCAGAGCTACGGGGATTGTCCTATGAAGAAAGGTTGAGGGAAATCGGCCTGACGACACTGGAGGCCAGGAGGGTCAGGGGAGACATGATAACGACATATAAAATACTGCGCGGAATAGACGAGGTGGACAAAGACGGGATGTTCCAGAGATGGGACACAGACACAAGAGGTCACAATTGGAAGTTGAAGACTCAGATGAATCAAAGGGATGTTAGGAAGTATTTCTTCAGTCATAGAGTAGTCAGGCCATGGAATAGCCTAGAAAGTGATGTGGTGGAGGCAGGAACCATACATAGTTTTAAGGCGAGGTATGATAGAGCTCATGGGACAGGGAGAGAGAGGACCTAGTAGCAATCAGCGAAGAGGCGGGGCCAGGAGCTGTGACTCGACCCCTGCAACCACAAATAGGTGAGTACAAATAGGTGAGTACACACACACACACACACACACACACACACACACACACACACACACACACACACACACACACACACACACACACACACACACACACACACACGCACACGGGCAAAGACAGGATGTTCCAGAGATGGGACACGGCAACAGTTGGAAGTTGAAGACACAGATGAATCACAGGGATGTTAGGAAGTATTTCTTCAGTCACAGAGTAGTCAGGAAGTGGAATAGTTTGGGAAGCGATGTAGTGGAGGCAGGATCCATACATAACTTTAAGCAGAGGTATGATAAAGCTCACGGTTCAGGGAGAGTGACCTAGTAGCGACCAGTGAAGAGGCGGGGCCAGGAGCTAGGACTCGACCCCTGCAACCTCAACTAGGTGAGTACAACTAGGTGAGTACACACACACACACACACACACACACACACACACATATCAAAGAGACGTCACACACACATCAAGGAGACATCCTCAGACATCATAGCAGTCACAGAAATGAAACTCACTGGGACGATAACAGACACAATCTTCCCACCCGGATAACACATCCTAAGGAAAGATAGAAGGAGGAGGGGTTGTACTGCTCATTAAAAACCGATGGGGATTTGAGGAAACAGAAGGAATGGACGAAATTGGAGAAATGGATTACATAGTAGGTACAATTCGGTCTCCGGGAGTTAAGGTAGTCATTGCAGTGATGTATAACCTGCCACAGAACTGCAGGAGGCCAAGAGAGGAATATGAAGAGAGCAACAGAGCAATAGTGGATATATTAGCTGAGGTGACCAGAAGACCTCACTCGAGTAGAGCAAATTTGCTGGTTACGGAACGCCTCGCCTCTTAAGCATATCAAGAAATTGAAGTGCAGAAATTTCTCAGCTAGGATTGGAGTAATTGAAAATTAAGCTGAATGTAATTAATCATTTTTAGTAAGTGTAATTGACTGTTGTCCAGCTTAAATTACATCACAACACTGGGGCATTACGATGAGTTGATGATAAATTGAAAGTACATGTCAGGTAGCACATAACTGTACATTCTGATGGGATTCTCGCTGTTTGCGTCCTGCCCATTACTTATACCGGACGTTCAATACTTGTACTGGACTTGTCATGTTTGCCTGAGCTGTGTTTGACTGGGCTCCTCCCTCAGTCAGAGGAGAAACTTCTTGAAGATTGAGACACTTATGCAACAACAGTCTTGTACAAGACTGATGGACTGAACACATCGACTCCAGGCTGAGGGACTGATTATCTCAAACTCCTCCTCTCCTTACGCCTTTCTACTTTGTATTGAACTGATGAAGCCACTGTGTGGCGAAACGTTTCCTGAATAAAGATTCCCATATGTTGCATAAGTGTCTCAGTCTTCAACTTGTCGGTTTTTCAAACCATTCATCACAACTATGAGAAACTTCTTGACGAATGGTCACATTATTTCATGAAAAATGTAAGTTATACTTCTTTTGTGTTAAAATTATTGTTTTATGATGTTAATGAGTAACATTTTGAAAGTGAGACGTGAGAGGCAAAGATTATTTTTGAAAACAGGAAGCCAGTAAGTGGTTGTCAGTTCTCGGATGTTTTCTTTTATAACCAACATTGAACAGTAGTCTCACCATTACTAAGCTGTATAGCCCTTGTGGCTTAGCGCTTCTTTTTGATAATAATAATAATCACCATTACTAAAATTTGAAATAATTGAGTTAAATAATTTAATACAAAATATTACGAGTAGAAAAACTCTCGAAACTCTTCAGATGTATATCAAAGGTAAGTAATTGTAAATATTTTTTTTGTAATTTAAAAATCAGGAGTAATTGAAATTGTAATTATAATTAACTTTTACGTATGTAATCACTCTAAGCCTGTTCCAACGAGATTAGTTCTGGAGCTTTTTGGACTTGATTACCAGAATAGACTAAGACTAATGGAATTAAACCTGATGACAGTCGAGGATTGAAGGAACAGCGTTGCATAATGATAGGACTGGACGGGGATAAACTAGAGTATCGGTGAAGACAGGTGCGTGAGGGCAGAGTTGGATGCTAAAGAAAAACGTGGAAGTATTTTTCATCCTTAGGATGGTCATGAAGTGGAATGACTGGTTGAAGTGATGGAAGCAGACTTCATACATAGATTCAAGAATAGGTATGGTAAGGCCCACCTGTAGACAATAACGGGGATCACTTCCCTCATGGCCCAGTCTCGGAGCAGATCAGGCTAGTAACGTAGTAACAGTCTTTTAAGAGGCAGGCCCAGGAGCTGAGACTCGGCCCTTTCAGCCACAAATAGACATACATAGCATGTGACCTGACAAAAGTCGATGGACACAAGGCAACAAATGATCAACTGCAAATGTGATCCCAATATACAAAGAAGTAAAAACGACAGGAAGCACAAAACTATAGTCTGACTGACTAGCATATTGGCTAAAACAAGAGAAAACATGATAAGAATGGAAGTACCTGAGTACCTTAATTGAAGACAAAAGATACACAAGAGATAACCAGCATAGGTTTAGAGATTGCAGATTTTGTCTCGCGAATCTCCAGAAGTTTTATGACAAAAGTGTTGTGAGGTGCCTGCTGTCCCGTGGAACTTGTAATCTTGGAACTATGATTCTTATTAATGGTGTCTGATACGTGTTTAGGTTTATACCTGGAGTATACCTGGAGTGAATTCCGGGGGTCAGCGCCCCCACGGCCCGATCTTTGACAAGGTCTCATTACGTATCAGACACACCCAACTCACTGTTACCTCATGGAAAAATAACCAGCATCTGTTTGTGCAGACTGTCAGGTCACTCTTTTACCCAACCATATCATAATAAAATGTCTTGGCTCTCAGCAGGCACACGGAATTCACTTCCGACTTCTCTGCTGCCCCAACGCACTTCAACTGTCCTCACTGAAAGTCCCACCCTTGATGCACTCTCTCTTCGACTTTTTAACAGAAACTAACTTGCTGCATCAACTTTTCTCTTGCACTCTTTCCTATCCCAAATAATCTCCTACCCGTCACACACTCCTACCCTCACACGCTCCTTCCCCTACCCTCACACACTCCTGCCGCATACTCCTACCCTTTGCACATTCTTACTCTGGCACAACCTACCCTGCAGCGTTGTATTACCGTTTCGGGTTTAGCGTTTAAATTGTCGGTATCGTACACTATTAACGTAATGAAATAGCGATCATACTGCTCTCCTGAGTGGTGATACTACAGGTACTACCACCACTCAGAACAGCGGTGGGATTGGTGTCGTGAGTGGTGGTAGACGGGTGCTACCATCGTGAGTGGTGGTAGGTTCTACCAACACCGTACATTAAGAGACAAGAACAGTGGTCAGATTTATCCGTGACGAGTCGTGCAGTATCTTCCACAACTGCTGCTGACAACTAGACAAGAACAGTGATCAGACTGAATCTTTATAAGTGGTGGTAGGTGCTGCCCATAGTGGTGCTACCATCACTACTGTCATGAGTTGTGTTAAGTGTGGGCAGAGAACCACAACTCGTCTTTAAGTGGAGCAGTAATTACTTGGCGTTTTGTGGTGCACTTATCAAAGTGTCCATCACTGCGGGATTACACAACTTTGCTGGGATTACTGCAGCTCAGCAACTTGGTACACGAGGGCCAGGTTTTGTACATGATTCTTTGCTGCCATTTACTGCGGGTGCATACATGATAAACACCTGAACAGTAATTGCAAACTTTCTTCCGACGACATGTACAGCAGATTTTTTAAAAGTATTAAGTAGAAGGACACAAGTGCAACTAATGCGACATTTTATCGTGGCAACATTTCGCTCTCCAGGAGCTCTGTCAAGCCGTTACGGCTTGAATTAAAGGAACGAAAATGAACACAGTGGAGATGTAATATGTAGAGGGAAGCAGTTGAAATGACCCATCCTTGACACTCTACATACATGTTACATCTTCACTGGTTACTTATTTGTGCTCCTTTACAGATAACTCCTGGTTCTTTATGTAATACATAGTTTATTTTAGCTATTTTTGTATTAAGACTGAAGAAACCATTTAAGGCGAACGTTTCCTCAGTAAATGTTATGAACCGTGTCTCGCTGCGCTTGTCCACGTCCTGGAGGATTCACTTGTTTTGAATATAAGTGCTTACAAGATGGACGTAGGTCTGCTGGTCCATGTTAGGTAATCCCTTCTTAAATCTAACTCTTCTCGTGTGTGATTATGCTTTTGTATGTGTCTGACAATTTTCCATTCCTCACTTCTGGCCCCCTGTATAAAAGTTATTCTCACGTCTCAGCTTCACATTGATCGAGGCTGTAGATCACAATACTTCTGAAGGCTGAGGGACTGATCGTCTGTGGATCACAATACTTCTCAAGGCGGAGGGACTGATCGTCTGTGGATCACAATACTTTTCAAGGCTGAGGGACTGATCGTCTGTGGATCACAATACTTCTCAAGGCGGAGGGACTGATCGTCTGTGGATCACAATACTTCTCAAGGCTGAGGGACTGATCGTCTGTGGATCACAATACTTCTCAAGGCTGAGGGACTGATCGTCTGTGGATCACATTACTTCTCAAGGCGGAGGGACTGATCGTCTGTGGATCACAATACTTCTCAAGGCTGAGGGACTGATCGTCTGTGGATCACAATACTTCTCAAGGCTGAGGGACTGACCATTTGTGGATCACAATACTTCTCAAGGCTGAGGGACTGACCATTTGTGGATCACAATACTTCTCAAGGCTGAGGGACTGACCATTTGTGGATCACAATACTTCTCAAGGCTGAGGGACTGACCATTTGTGGATCACAATACTTCTCAAGGCTGAGGGACTGACCATTTGTGGATCACAATACTTCTCAAGGCTGAGGGACTGACCATTTGTGGATCACAATACTTCTCAAGGCTGAGGGACTGACCATTTGTGGATCACAATACTTCTCAAGGCTGAGGGACTGATCGTCTGTGGATCACAATACTTCTCAAGGCTGAGGGACTGACCACCTGAAAATTACTTCTTCCAGGCTGAGGGACTGATTACCACATATTTACTTCTCCAGTGCTTAGACACGATAGATGTAATTGTGGAAAATATTGTCTCATTTTAGTTATGGTAATAATTTCATATAATATATAATTAATGTTCTCGCGCTCGTTGTTTTATGGGTGATAATTTCTTGAAGTGATTGAGCGAGTGAGTCTCGCATCGTGAAAATGAGAGATCTTGCGTTCACTATGTCTAAGTCGGTAAAGGTCGCTGTTTCAGTCCCTAGAACACCTTTTAAGAAGACAGGAAATTCAAGAAATCTTCTTGATTTACTTCTTACACTGGTTAGTTACAAACGTTCCCGGGAAAATTCTGGATTGTACATTGTCACTTCTTTATTAAGGACAGAAATCATGATAATTTATTTTTTCGCGAAACTTCGATAATTTTTCATGCAATAAAAATGTAATAAAATTTCTAGTCGTTCCTATCCTCTGTAGATTATTAATAACGTTTGCAAGAAAGCCGATGCGCGATGCTAGGTAGAATAAAACAATATTTAGTTTTATCTCTTGGTAGGACGAGGAAGGAAACCAGTTAAAATTCACTTTACTTGTGTCGCTTCTAAGAAATCCCACTTCTCTTGTCTTGTCCAAGCGGCAATCCACAATTCCCAGCCGCTGGGTGGTGTGTGTGTGTGTGTGTGTGTGTGTGTGTGTGTGTGTGTGTGTGTGTGTGTGTGTGTGTGTGTGTGTGTGTGTGTGTGTGTGTCGGGGGGGTAGGAGAGGCACATTTGTAAGACCTCTTTAAAGACGATGCTAGTGAGACTTGCAATCTCTTTCTTACACAGAGTTTAACAAGGTTAGGTTAAGGATTCCTAACTTTATTGACAAGCTAAGAGCTGTTACCTACATCATCTCATTTGAAAGCCTTTTTATTGTTATGAGACATATAAGTAGGGAACAGGATGAAGTTGGAGCCATCTGTGGGCCAGCGATTTCATTTGATCAGCTGACTTTATTTCGTAAAGTAAAAGGACACAAGTGCAACTAATGTGACATTTTATTGTGTCCTTTTACTTTACATATTGTCGGTAATTCTACCAACATTATGGCTTTATTTCGTTGATATTATTATGATGTACGATCATGTTCCAGACTCGAGTCATCCTGGGAATAAATGATCTCAGATGAAGTGATGTTCTGGAGAAGGGTACAGCCAGACTGAAGTTGCTGCTTGCTGCCCGTCTTGTTGTGTAGAAGCTCACTTCTCGCTGTCCTTAGACTGGAGCCAGGTGTGGTACTTTGACAATATTGACCTTGTACATAACAGTAGGGCCACCCACCTACCTCCAGTGTTGAAGGTTCTGCTGAAATGACATCTATCCAGGATGGGTCCAGGCGAGAGATGAGTCTTTTTTTCTGTTATCTATTCTGTCAAGAAGTCGCAGATGAGACGGAGGGCAGGCAGCCCAAGAAAGTGCAACATACTCAAGGTGTGAATATACTTGTGCCTCGTAAAGAATCTTGCAACCTCTTGTCGAGCAGATGCAAGATACGTTGAAGTGCTGTAAGCTTTCTGGCCGCATTGTTTGCAAGATTTACAACCTGGTTCTTCGTGGTCAGCTTGGAGTTAGATTTCATTCAAAGGATATCAACTTCGTCGCCGGGTACCAACACTCTCCCATTGATTCTTATCACTGCTCCAGCATTACCATCATGATGCCTAGAGACCATCATCATTTGTGTTTTCTCAGGAGCAAATGTTACCTGTCACCGTTTACCCTAGGCTGATATAGCTGTAAGCTGGTGATAGATGTAACTTAGAACAGCTGGCATTTCCTCTCTTAGATAAGTAAATATCAGAGTACAGTCGTCTGCATATGCATGGGATTCTGGGATGAGATGAAGGAGGTCATTGCAGTAGACATTTCATAACAATGGCCCAAGCACATTTCCCTATGGAACACTTGCCCCAGTAGGATGTCTTGCTGACTCTGTCCCATTGAGAACTAACTTAGAGATCAACCTTGAAGGTAATCACTGAGGAGACAGTGTAGAGCCTGCAATTCCTAGTCCTAGCAGTTTGGCCAAGAGTCCTTGGTGCCATACTTGGTCGAAGCACCAGCACTGTAAAGTGCTGCTACACAACTGACTTTGGATTCATCCAGTCTGATGCCACTCAGTGGATAGATTGAACAACGGGTCAGCAGCAGAGTAACCTCTTCTGAAGCCGTATTGACGGTCACAAAGAAGTGAGTGGTAGTTGAAAAACTCTGTCATCTGCCGTGAGATTATTGTCTCAAGAATCTTACTAGTGATTGACAGGAGTGACACTGGTCTATAGTTGTTGATTTCCGCTCTGCACTTCCACAGAGAAGGCCATTTCACTGTGCTAGGCTGTGCTTATAGATGTGAGTTAGAGGTGCTGCTAACTGGTCTGCACATCTACTCAGCAATCTTGGGCTCAAATTTTCTGGACCTTTTCTTGGTCCAGCGATTTAAGAAGGTACACCTCATCGTGCCTTATTGTCACCACTGACAACTTTGACACAGTTATTGCTGTTAGCCAAGGAAGGTCCCTTTGCTGGATGAGGAACTGTCGTCTTGGTAAGAAAGTGTTCAGCAAAGAGGTCAGCTTTCTCCTGACTTCTAGTAGAGATGGATCCATCCTATCGATTTAGAGGTGGAATAAGTTTATAAGCAAATAATTCTGTCTGCCCTTAACCAAGGACCACCAGGGTTTGGAGCCCACTCTACCTGATGCCAGCTTTCTCTCTTTGTCAGCCTCCCAATTAAAGATGGCCCACTTTTGGACTTATCCCATTTGTCTGCAGGCTTGCCTGTTCAGGTTCCTCTTATAGATAGTGGGATGCCTCTTATACCTTCGTCAAGCCTTGTACTTAGCAGTAGCAGCCTCTCTACAATGAAAGCCGAATCAAGGTTGATCTATAGACTGTCACATATTGCCGGTGAGGTATGTATTCTTGTTGGAGGTAAAGGATGTGTCCAATGAAGGCATTCACTTGGTTGTAGACATCGCCTTGGAGAAAAGCATTCCAATCGGAGGCGGCGAGCTCAGAGCAAAGGGCTGGCAAGTTAATTTTTTCCCACAACCAGGTTTTTCGTGTAGATTCTTCACCTCTTTCTGTTGGAATCTTCAGTGTTGTAAAGACAGCCTTGTGGTCAAATGATTCAACATGGCCAAGGAGTTGACAGGTGACTATACCTTCCGATAGATTACTCACTACTGTGTCGAGGTGGAGCCATAGTTGGGAAATCAACGAAGTTTCTCATGATAAACACTGCAAGAAGGTCATCAAAGTTCCTCTGTATAGGATGTTGGTTGAGGTCACCAATTATATATTGACATTTGTGTTAAAGCAGAGGGGAGTCCACAATTTTCCATTAGGTAGTTGATGGGGTTTGCATGTTGCCACTGAGGTCTTTACATTGCACATGCACAAAGGCACTAGTGTTTATGCATAGTCTGAAGAACATCATTTCTAGGTGAGTAGGGATGGCAGCATCAATTGGCTGGGTATGTATGCTTTTAGAGAAGCACACAACACATCCTCCTTGTCCTTGCCCATCCCGTCTCACCATGAAGTGCAGCCAGCAATTCTTGCAAAATTTTCCGGAGTCCAGTCGTCCAAAAATGTCTCAACAGCATCATGTCGGGACGTCGAGTGTTCACGAAACTGTCCGTGACCTCTCCAACATAGATAATGAATCCTCTAATGTTATCCGACAGGATGATGATAGACTGGCTCCTCATGTTTGTGTTCAGCTTGAGTTGGCGGGTGTGTAAGTTGCCTGCCCTTGAGACAGGTAGGACACCTGGGCAGCCACTGGGATATAGCTTTGTGGTTTTGCATAAGGCACAAAGCGTGCTGGGCTGAGATAGGAGTAGCTGGGTGGGTAATGTATGAGTGTGTTTACTTATTCAGAGATCCTGCTGGTTTGTTCCGAGAACAGATCTCTAAAGAACTGATGATCCTGTTTCTCATGTTCCTCTTTCTTACGACACTGGTCTTCTTGATGTTCCCTCTGTGGCAGTAATTGCATCTGGTATCTCGCAGGCAGTTGTTAGTTGTGTGTCCCTTCCGGTGACAGTGAGAGTTCTGCCTAGATGCCTGGGACGGTGGACTCCAATTTGCTGCACCTCTTGTGTTTCGCTGCTGATTTTTTTCCGTAGGTTCTGCCTTTGATGAACCTGATGATTATATACCTGGTGACTGTCTTGGTGGAAAGTGAGACAGCTGTAGGTGTCTGTGTAATTCTCTTCCACGTCCTCTACCACACCCTCGTCCAATTCTATCGGATATGTCCCTGCTGTTCGTAATTGTTCAGGTGCGATGCTTGTCACCTGATTAATAGCTTCATCAGTATGGTGGAGAAAAACCTGAATCGGTATTGGCAGGTGTTGGAGCACTTCTGCCAGGTGTACTTTCAGATGTTGGAGTAGTGTTGGCAGGTGTTGCAGCACTGCTTTATGAATCCGTGCTGGTTGTCGTTTTTAATCTTTTTCCGTTGCAGGTGCTCCACCACTCTCCTACTGATGTGTGTCTGTGTGTACAGATTTTACTCGTCCGTTATCTGGAAAATGAACAAAACATTCTGGTGAGATTCATCAAGGTGTTTAAATTGCAACGAAGTTAAGACCCGATTCAAATTTGGTGGGCTAAGCTTGCATACATTGTACCATTTGCATGTTTTAAAATGCCCAACAAATGCGCACAACGTTATATCTTTCCCAACAGATTTGTTGTATTCTGTATTTTGCGTTTTTTTGTTTACAAAGAGAGAGAGAGAGAGAGAGAGAGAGAGAGAGAGAGAGAAGATGGGGAAGAGGTAAGGAGGGATGAAGGAAGAAAGGAAAACGGGAAGGGGGAGAGGGAAAGTGAGATGTTTGTAATTACATGTTAATGTGTACTTATCAGGAACGGGTATGAGGCATCAGGAGCAGTGGTGGTAATGAGCAGTTTGATCCAGAAGGAATCCAACCATTCTAGCGACAATACTAACGACAGTACTAACGACAGTACCAGCAACAGTACCAACGACAGTATCAACGTGTACGAGTGCGTGGCCAACCTGAAGCGCTTCATACCTCAGGCTCTCAGCAGCGTGGTGAGTTACACTCCATTTGTTCTGCCTTGTGCAGGGTTGTAGTGTCATTAAGAAGGATGTAGTAGCATGTTTCCACAACAGGCGCACTAGCTCAAACAAGCTTAAATGTAGATAAAAAATCAGTTGATTTAATGTTTCACTAGTAACACAACTAACCATCTAATCGCAAGATATGGAATAGTCCTTATACTATATGCTTAAATATACCATTTTAAAAACAAAAAAACAAAACAGACAGTCCAAAGTATATATATACTGGAGCAAGTATGGAAGAGGAGCTTAGGGAGGTATGAGAGATTTCCTAAATGGAGTAAATTGAGAATGAAATTGGATGGTCAAACGGTCCACTAGATGAAGAGACTAACCAGAAAGTACCCAGAATGAGCAGAATGGTTTGTACCACCAATCTGGAATATAAGTGAATAATTTAGAGAGCCTTTGTTTCAATCAGAATTGAAGACAGGTAGAAGTAAAGAAGAAGGAAACATCGAAATTATATAGGAAATGAAAGATGATAAAAAACAGAAGTAGAACCGTGAGGAATAAGTATGCAGGGTTAAGAAGAGAAACGAAACCCCAGTTCGAGAATGATATAGCATCGAAGATCAAATCAGAGCCATTACTACTACACTTCCATACCGAATAAGGGTGAAAGATGCTGCATCATTCATAGAACGCAACAGGTAGGTATACAAGGAACTCGGCGGAAGATTTAGAGAGGCATTCAAGGGTGACATGTTGCCTTAATGACCCTCGTGCAGTCGACAGGCTTTAAATCTCTCAAACCAACCAGCCATCCCTCACTTAGGTGGCGTCATTTTATGTGTCGTGGAAAGATACGAAAATTTCAGTTGACTAAGCAAATCGTCTTCATATGAGGATGCACTCGGTGAAACATTTAGTCAGAGGAACCAGGTTCTCCGCTGATGTGTCAATCATATAAATAGTTGAAAATTACTTGATATCATATGCAACACAAAGGCACACCATGAAGTTATGGGTCTTTGCTGTGACCAGAGATGAGAACACATGTTTGCTGATAAATGAATACCTGACCTTGTATAACTTGACCTTACTTACCTTGACCCTGCACATGGTTAACTTTAACAGTAAACATCACATCACAGCACTACAGGACAATGTTAGCTAGGAATATTTAAGAAATTAACTCAACGCTTGCATATAAACATGAATTTACGCGACATTCCATTGTTTCTTCTGCATTGCTACTAGTAAGTACATTCCTGTATATATATAATCTCAGATTATCGCAGCCAGCATGATTCGAACCCCCACGTTGAACGCTGTCCACGAGTGTGGCATAGATTCCAGCGTGACGCGGAAAACCATTTAGCTGATGATGACTCATAACGTTAGGTAGCCTACATGACTACAAGTCATGTTTCTTGTTAACGCCGGACACATCTGCGTTATTTTTTGTTTGTACACTATAGCTTGTTTCTGCGAGGTGCATTAAGTATATTATAGCTCGTAAGGCCAGAACACACAGGAGAATGAAGTAGGTTGAGGATCACTGGTGTGCCCGCTGCTCGGATGAAACATGGTTTGCAGTCAAGCAGGCTTCCTAATGTTATGAGGCATCTCTAGCAGAGTGGTTTAAGGCTTCACAGTGGGAGCTAAGCTACACTCACGGACAGTTACCAACGTGGGTTAGAATCCTGCTTGCCGCGATGTATAGATATACATATCGTGCCAAATAGATAAAATTGGTTAGTTAGCAAGAACTCATTTAAAAGTAAGTCCTTTCTAAAATTTTCTCTTATACGTTTTAAGATATATTTTTTCATTTATGTTAATTTAAATATTAATAATTTTGTACCAAAAGGACCTTAGAAAACTTACCTAACCTATTATAACAACCACAATTTAATTTAGACTAATTCAACTAAATATATTTTAGATAAGTTTACAATAATTTAATAATAAACAAACACAATTAAATATATGTTTTTCCTTAGGTTCAGAATAATTTTTGCGAAATTATTGCATACACAAATTTTCGCTTGCCTTATTCGGCAAAAAGAGCGTTGCTATTTAAGCCGAAATCGCAAGTATTACCTATTCGGCACGACACACACACACACACACACACACACACACACACACACACACACACACACACACACACACACACACACACACGCACGCACGCACGCACGCACGCATCCCTGTGACTCAGACGAGTCACAGGGTTGTTAGGAAGTACTTCTTCAGTCACAGAGTCGTCAGGAAGTGGAATAGCCTAGCAAGTGATGTAGTGGAGGCAGGAACCATACATAGCTTTAAGACGAGGTACGACAAAGCTCAGGAAGCAGAGAGAGAGAGAGAGAGGACCTAGTAGCGATCAGTGAAGAGGCAGGGTCAGGAGCTGAGTATCGACCCCTGCAACCACAATTAGGTGAGTACAATTAGGTAAGTACACACACACACACACACACCAGGAGGAGAGTGGTGGAGCACCTGGAACGGAACAAGGTTATAAACGACAGCAGCACGGATTCATGGAAGGTAAATCCTATGTCACAATCCTTCTGGAGTTTTATGACAAGGTAACTGAAGTAAGACATGAGAGAGAGGAGTGGGTCGATTGCATTTTCTTGGACTGCAAGAAGGCCTTCGACAGAGTTCCTCACAAGAGATTAGTGCAGAAGCTAGACGATCAGGCAAGTATAACAGGAAGGACACTGCAATGGATTAGAGAATACCTGACAGGGAGGCAACAGCGAGTCATGGTACGTGATGAGGTATCACAGTGGGCGCTTGTGATGAGCGGGGTCCCACAGGGGTCAGTCCTAGGACCAGTGCTATTCTTGGTATATGTGAATGACATGACGGAAGGGATAGACTCAGAAGTGTCCTTATTTGCAGATGTGAAGTTAATGAGGAGAATTAAATCAGATGCGGACCAGACAGGTCTACAAAGAGACCTGGACAGGCTGGACGCGTGATCCAGCAACTGGCTCCTAGAATTTAACCCTGCCAAATGCAAAGTCATGAAGATCGGAGAAGGGCAAAGAAGACCGCAAACAGAGTATACCCTAGGCGGCCAAAGACTGCAAACCTCACTCAAGGAGAAAGATCTGTGGGTGAGTATAACACTGAGCACGTCGCCGGAAGCCCGCAGTAACCAAATAACTGCTGGGGCATGTGGGCGCATGGCAAACCTGAGAATAGCATTCCGATACCTTAATAAGGAATCGTTCAAGACTCTATACAGTGTGTACGTCAGGCCCATACTGGAGTACGCAGCACCAGTTTGGAACCCACACCTGGTCAAGCACGTCAAGAAATTAGAGAAAGTGCAGAGGTTTGCAACAAGGCTGGTTCCAGAGCTACGAAGAAAGGTTAAGGGAAATCGGTCTGACGACGCTGGAGGACAGGAAGGTTAAGGGAGACATGATAACGACATGCAAAATACTGCGTGGAATAGATAAGGTGGACAGAGACAGGATGTTCCAGAGTTGGGACACGGAAATAAAGGGTCACAATTGGAAGTTGAAGACTCAGATGAGCCAGAGGGATGTTACCTGGAGTTTACCTGGAGAGAGTTCCGGGGGTTAACGCCCCCGCGGCCTAGTCTGTGACCAGGCCTCCTGGTGGATCAAAGCCTGATCAAACAGGCTGTTACTGCTGGCTGCACGCAAACCAACGTACGAGCCACAGCCCGGCTGATCAGGAACCGACTTTAGGTGCTTGTCCAGTGCCAGCTTGAAGACTGCCAGGGGTCTGTTGGTAATCCCCCTTATGTATGCTGGGAGGCAGTTGAACAGTCTCGGGCCCCCTGACACTTATTGTATGGTCTCTTAACGTGCTAGTGACACCCCTGCTTTTCATTGGGGGGATGTTCCATCGTCTGCCAAGTCTTTTGCTTTCGTAGTGAGTGATTTTCGTGTGCAAGTTCGGTACTAGTCCCTCTAGGATTTTCCATGTGTATATAATCATGTATCTCTCCCGCCTGCGTTCCAGGGAATACAGGTTCAGGAACCTCAAGCGCTCCCAGTAATTGAGGTGTTTTATCTCCGTTATGCGCGCCGTGAAGGTTCTCTGTACATTTTCTAGGTCAGCAATTTCACCTGCCTCGAAAGGTGCTGTTAGTGTGCAGCAATATTCCAGCCTAGATAGAACAAGTGACCTGAAGAGTGTCATCATGGGCTTGGCATCCCTCGTTTTGAAGGTTCTCATTATCCATCCTGTCATTTTTCTAGCAGATGCGATCGATACAATGTTATGGTCCTTGAAGGTGAGATCCTCCGACATGATCACTCCCAGGTCTTTGACGTTGGTGTTTCGCTCAATTTTGTGGCCAGAATTTGTTTTGTACTCTGATGAAGATTTAATTTCCTCGTGTTTACCATATCTGAGTAATTGAAATTTCTCATCGTTGAACTTCGTATTGTTTTCTGCAGCCCACTGAAAGATTTGGTTGATGTCCGCCTGGAGCCTTGCAGTGTCTGCAATGGAAGACACTGTCATGCAGATTCGGGTGTCATCTGCAAAGGAAGACACGGTGCTGTGGCTGACATCCTTGTCTATGTCAGATATGAGGATGAGGAACAAGATGGGAGCGAGTACTGTGCCTTGTGGAACAGAGCTTTTCACCGTGCCTGCCTCGGACTTTACTCTGTTGACTACTACTCTCTGTGTTCTGTTAGTGAGGAAATTATAGATCCATCAACCGACTTTTCCTGTTATTCCTTTAGCACGCATTTCGTGCGCTATTACGCCATGGTCACACTTGTCGAAGGCTTTTGCAAAGTCTGTATATATTACATCTGCATTCTTTTTGTCTTGTAGTGCATCTAGGACCTTGTCGTAGTGATCCAATAGTTGAGACAGACAGGAGCGACCTGTTCTAAACCCATGTTGCCCTGGGTTGTGTAACTGATGGGTTTCTAGATGGGTGGTGATCTTGCTTCTTAGGACTCTTTCAAAGATTTTTATGATATGGGATGTTAGTGCTATCGGTCTGTAGTTCTTTGCTGTTGCTTTACTGCCCCCTTTGTGGAGTGGGGCTATGTCTGTTGTTTTTAGTAACTGTGGGACGACCCCCATGTCCATGCTAC